>NW_027496071.1:0-207656 GCF_021521415.1 Bidens hawaiensis
GATCTTTACCAGCAAGCACAAAGTTTAGTATTATATCGCGCAAGTACTTTGGATCTTTAGCATTAACCTGAATAAACCTTGATAGGATGTCTTCTTTTTTGAGCTGCAAGTTCAATAAATTACAAGGAGTTGAATTGATAAAAGGTAAATCATTGAATCAACATGACCAGCATTTCTTAATAAAATAACCATTGACTATTATTGTATAAAAAAATGTCATCACGTATCCGGCTCGCATCGTCGCAAAGATATGTTAAGATAATAAATAATAATAAGTTAATACCCAAAAGAATTTTATCTTTACTTATATTTTTAATGATAAAGGTTACGTTTACTCTACTTTACCCTAATAATTCTAAACTATGCATTTGCTCAGATTTAAGCATGAGACTTCCCGTCTACCAAGCGCATAAAAACTTAATTTCTTAGAATAGTTAAAGTATGTGTTTTAGAAACATAGACGGGCAAGTGCAAAATATTTAATTTTTTTAAATATGTACTAGAAAACTTAGTTTCAAAATAATTTAAAAACTTGTTTTAAGTTAAGTATTAGAGAAGTAGAGGGGTCACATGTCATCAGTCATGATTAGAGAAAGTAGAGTGCCACATGTCATCACACGACAGTGTAAGTTTGTAAAAGCTCTGCGTCACGTGTTACTATGTGTTGAATAAGGTTATAAGGGTGTGTGTACTCGGCGGGAATATGGGGCGATATTGGGCGATTTTTTGGAGGAACACCGCCCCCCCCCCCCCTCCGGGCGATAATTGGGCGAAAAGGGGCGGGGGCGGCAAATTATTGTCGCCTGCGAAGATATAAAGAAAATAATATAATAATAATAATAATGCCGTTGGGTAACGACTATATAAATTTTAATTTAAAAACTTAATATATATATCAAACTTTATCTAACCATTTTCACCTCATACACAAACACAAACATAAAAATACCAATCATTTTTATTATTTTCATACTTCTTCAAACTCAATGAGTTCCCTGGATTCCACAAACTCTGCCGAGATTTTGGATCAATTAATAAACGAGAGTCGAAGAATTCATCAGATTCACCGACACGTGGCGGGAAGAGCATTTAGAGGTCACGAACGCGGTTCGGGCCGTCATCAATAACATGGTGTCCGGCTCTGCTCCATCTACGGCACCACGTAGACGGTCCTTCGGGATCGTACGCAAGCGAACGCTCGTTTAATGAAGGACTACTTCGACGACACACCTACATTTAACGACGCTATGTTTCGACGTCGTTTTCGGATGTCCAAGCGTTTATTTTTGCGCATCGTTGGAGATATGGAGCGGGGAGTATGAGTATTTTCAACAGAAACGCAACGCAAGAGGATATTTAGGATTCTCCGCCATCCAAAAGTGTACTTCGGCTATACGCATCCTCGCATACGACAACACGACCGATATCAATGACGAGTATTTAAAGATGGCTGAGAAAACAACGAGAGATGCGTTGGAGAATTTTTGCATCGGTAATATTTAAATTGTTTGTATTAACTATTGTTTTTAATATAAATATTGTTTAATAATTTATTTGTATAGGGATATTACAATTATACTCTCGTCGTTATCTGAGGATTCATACTTCAAACGACCTGATTCGCATATATGATGTACACGAAAGCAAACATTCTTTTCCAGGCGTGATCGGGAGTATAGATTGCATGCATTGGGAGTGGGCCAACTGTCCAACCGCATGGCGAGGTCAATACACTCGTGGTGACCATGGAGTGCCAACGGTTAGTCTTCAAGCCATTTGTTCACACGACCTCTGGATTTGGTCATCCTTCTTCTGCTCAGTTGGGTCCAACAACGACATAAACGTTCTCAACGCGTCACCCGTGTTAGAGTATTACATCAGCCGTAGCATACCGGTCTTACCGTTTTATGCCAACGATACCTTCTATCGTCACAGATACTATTTGAGAGATGGGATATATCCAGAGTATTCGATCATCGTCAAGACGTTTCAAGACCCTATCGAAGAAAAAAGAGATTATTTTAAGAAGAAGCAAGAGTCCGCGAGAAAGGATATCGAGAGGTGTTTCGGGGGTTCTGAAAAAACGTTGGCATTATGTGAAAAACCCTTGTCGTGTATGGACGTTGGCAAAAATGAGCGACGCCATGTATACGTGTATCATATTGCATAATATGATTTTAGAAGACGAAGGAAAAGCAATATGTCAACACTATATACCAGGAAGCGTTCCAGAACAGTTCCCTGAACCAACCCAAGACCAACGAACGTATAACATTCACCAGCTCACATCAAGTGATATACATAACCAACTGAAAGCGGATTTGGTTCAACACGTGTGGGATAATCGTACCGTTGAGGAGGACGAAGACGAGTACGAGGACGAAGACGAGGAGGAGGACAATGACGACAACGGGGACGAAGACGAAGATGAAGACGAATAAATTAGTTTTTTTATGTATATTTTTATTTCGGTGTGTATTTTTTATTATAATTTATTTTTTAGTTTATGTATTTTTTTGTATTTATTTTTTGATTTTAATACATTTTTATTTAATTATTTAAATAAATTGGTTTTTATTTAATTATTTTAGTTATAAAAAGAAAATAATAAAAAACACACTGTGGGCCCAACTTGTAGCCCCTACACCATTACACCTCAAAAACAAATTTCCACCCCATACTGACTGAGTGTCACGTGTCACAATTCGCCCTCAATTGTAGCCCATCCACTACACATAGCCTAATAAGTAACTTAGTATTGAATATTTATGAAACACAAAATGATACATGAAGAAAAAGAATATGAAGGGTGGAAGTAAGATAAGCTGAAAAAATTAGCCGCACATAAGCAACTAATTTCTTTTTTTGGAGTTTTTATTTAAATGTTAATTTATGATCTTAAACCTTGAATTGTCTTAAAAGAATTAGTTATTTACTCCATTCATAAGAATTATTATGTTTTCCAAATGTCTTTAAAAACAATGAGTTGCATGTGTTACCAGATTCGTTAGGAACAAAGAAAAGTGGCACCATATTGGTTAGGAAACAAGAAGCAGTTTGAGGTTTCAGGTCAAACTCATTTATTTCCGTATTTAGAAATAAGGACGTAATAAATTTAAGTCAATTTTTGGGTAAAATAGTTGTAATTTGATTTTGAAGGGTCAGCCACAAACCATGATCACAAAACCAGATTATTCAAATTGTGATTATTATCAAGTATGTCGTTAGTAATAAGTTTGTTCTATAACCATATTATCCATCACATGTTTTAAGAATCCTTAACGGTTATGAAGTCAATTCTGTCCTTTTACCTGATCAGCCAAAATCACTGGCGTCTGGCGTACCTTGGATTTCTTTTCATGTTGGGGTTTGGAGGGATTAACCAAAATTTTATGGTGGCGATTGGGATTTTCGGGTACATATAACACTAAAAATATACCTCCATGTATATGACCAGAAGAAAAATATAAGCTTACCAAATAGTCATCTTTCGACTTGTGCATTTGTTCAATCTTGGCCTGGATCACCTTGTAAACAAAATCATCAACGATTTTCAAACTTTTCTTTAACTCTGCTTCAAATCCAATATTAAAAAACTTCTTGATCTTCCATGATAGGTCAACAAATCTTTTGTGTGTAAAGTTGTTTGCAGCATCAAATGCACGGCTAAATCTAACACCTTCTTCGTTTCGACCACTCAAGTTGTCAAGATCGATTCCAAAACCGACTTTAAATATTGAATCCGCCGTTGCTTTCATGAACAAGTCCTGTATATATACACACACATATCATGAACATTATGTTTAGCACTAACTAAACAAATTATCATGTTTTAGTGATAAAAGTCACTAGACATTACATTTATATCAATAATTTTGTTGCTATCCGCAGCTTGTGACAGTATCTTCCCGAGTTTTATTGTGTTATTTCTAAATGTTACACTGCTAAAATCCCTCAGGATTTTTGTAGAAAACTCTTGGCTCGATACCTTCCTTTGCTCTCGCCATTGGTCCCCATCCACGGTGAATATTCCGTCTCCAAGTAGATCTGATGCAAGGCTGTGGGTATAATGTCCCTATAATATTTGTACACGATTTTAGTTTGGTCAAGAAACTCATAACAAGATAAAAGCTTACCTTGCCATAATTTTGGAAATTGGTCTTGAGGATATACTCCACATTCGCAGGATCGGTCGTATATACTTCACCGTGAATAGGGCTAAATATTCTGTAAGTTTTGTATTTTTCGGCGAGGTGAGTCATGTAATGGTGTAACTTGTTGAAGTTAATGAAAAGATGGAACACAGTTCCGCCAATTGGATGATACTTCTTCCCATGTTGTTGTTGTTTGTAGATACAACCGAAAAGGACAAGAAGTAAAGCTGTAATTACTGATACGATCAGTATTGGATTTGAGAGTAAATATATGGAAGCTGCCATAACCATAAATGAAAGGGAATGTGTTCTTAAGAAAGAAGTCAGGGGTGATGCTTCCTTTTATACTGGTTTTAATGCATAATTGAAAGTCTATAAAAGTCAAACTAGGCGATTTAGGAGTGTTCTTTTAAAACATTCCCTAATGCGATTCTATATTGTGTAAAAGTGTATAATATACTGTAAATGAAGAGATCACTTTTTTTTGTGAGAAGGTTGGATAAAGGTACATTTTCTCGGTCGGGAAGTTCTGAGTTGTGACTTGTGAGTTTTAAATTAAGGTAAAAAGGTCATATTTTTATTTCGATAGGGTGGTAAGATGATTAAAACTAAAGTATAAAATAAAGTGAGGGTTCAATTATTGTGAAATGTAAAATTAATTAGCCAAAAAAAATGGTTAAAAGGGTATGTGCCTATCAGGGCTGGCCTTAGACTATGGCACCGTAAGTACGTTATTGGGCGACTTGGCAACACCTTATTGATGCAATGCATTTTTTTGTTTTGTCTTAGTTGAACGTAAAGAAAACTGATCAGATGCTAATTTTGTTTTTGTTTTGTATCTTCTTTTGTTTTGTTTTAGTTCGGGGTACCTTAATAAATGTGTCGGAAACTGGCGGAATTCACGTAGACTCATCGCGTTTGTTTTAGTTCCAGTATCGTAACAAACGTAATGAAAACCGAGCGAATACAATTTTGTTTTTTAGTTCCGGTACCGTAATGAACGTGATAGAAACCGGCTGAATTTGCGTAGACTCACAGTCTCAATGACAGGGATCGACAACAGTTGGGTTTTATCAACCGACTCACCCCGTTGGCCCGTCTCAATTTTTATATATTTTGTTTTAGTTCCTAAGAGTTCTTAACTTTATTAGAGTTCTTAAATGATACCAACCCTATATATATGTGTGTGTGTGTGTGTGTGTGTGTAGGATTAAGATCATGTAAGAACTATTTTGAAATTTAAAACTTTGAGAACCATTTTGAACTAAAAAAAACAATCTTTTAAAAATATATATAAAAAACACGAAAATAAAACAAGCAAAATAACCAAAAAAATTTATTTTTCATTATACAGCTCATTCGAAAGCAAGGTTAAACTCAAATACATTGTAGTATTCGATTACAATGGTAAACTCGAATACATTATAAACTCGCATACAAAACACTGATTCGAATACAAAGGACATTTCGATTACATACCTTATTCGAATACAATAGACCAACTCGCATACAATGATATAATCGATTACAATAAGCAAATTCGAATACATGTGTATGGATCGATTACAATGAGCCAATCGATTACATTATGGAACTCGATTAGAATACTAATTCGATTACAATATACATTCGATTACAATACACAATTCGAATACATTGGGAATTCGCATGCAATACATAACTCGAATATAATGCATAACCCGAATACAACAAGCTCACTCGAATACCCAATATGACTAGAATACATTAAGGACATTCGATTACATATTAAACTCCCATACATATATCTATTTGATTACATCGGGTGCTCGAAACCACTTAATTGTATACAAGATTGTATTCTAATTAAACAGAAAGGAAAGAAAGAAAGGAAAACACTGTATTCCAATACAAGGTATTTGAATACATTAATGTTGAGAGTAAAATTGTATTCTAAGTAAATGTATTCTAAAACGAGACCATTAGAATAGACCAGACTTAGCCATTTTGGCTGAAATATGAATAATGTAATTAGGACGGATATTAATACATGTAATTAGTATACAGTTAGCCGAGCACAGTTAAAGAGAGCAATAACGATTAACGGAGAACGTAACAGAATCCAGGTGAGTTTCTAGCCCTAATTCCTTGTTATGTTTTTGGGGCTGTGTGCATATTCGATGTGATAGTTAATACACTTACCTTAAATAGTAAGTGTATGCCATGAATGATTTATATGTTAATTAATATATGTCTTGAATGTGAATGAAAGCTTGTCGGTACGTGAACTATCTTCGGATATTGCACGTATTGACAAGGAATGTATGTATATGAAAGATGAATGTGTATGAAAGATAAATGTATGACATATGAGTATGTATGAATGTTAAAGAAAGTATATGTATGTTACGGGTATGTAGAGACAGAATGTATGAGTGTGGAGGAAGTAAGGGATCAGACCCTAATAATATCAGAGATAGAGAAGTAATGGATCATACCCTAATAATATTTGAGATAGACAAGGAAAGAGGGATCAGACCCTAACAATATCTGAGATAGAAAATGAGAGGGATCAGACCCTATGATGCGTGCGTGCGTGTGGTATAAAATATAAAACGATGGGATGATTTGCTTTTGCACAAGATCGTGTTTTAACTTTATAAAAGTGATTTCTACAAAGACTAAACACACACAAAATAGGCAAGTGTACCTATCGTATATGTAGAATAGTATTGGTAAGAACCAAGTATCGATCCGTGGACACAAAGGTTTCTAATAATAAATCGTTGTTTTGCTTTAATCAGAGGTTTTAATCATTTTGGGGGTTAAATTTTAACTTTTTATAAAATGTAAATACTTATATATAATATATAGGTGACCAAGACAAGAAATTCTAAACGAGTTGTTCAATTATGCGAAGGTTACCATCTAAGATCAAGAATCCACTCCATTTTAACATTGATAATTAATATTTGGACATGTGATAAACTTGCCATAGCAATATATGATAGATAGCTCCTTAAACCTTAAGTGAGCATCTTTGGCACTATGGAGATAGTATGCGCATTTTAAAGTCCACCATTTCCTAATGTCATACCATCTCAATGATGTCAATTTAAGTTGGCAAGTAGTTTCGTAAAGTAGAAAGATTAGGATTGACTACGATTTCTCAAATACCAATTCTAACAACTTCGGGTGGTTGTAGTTCATCACACAACCTCCCCTTGGTTGATTTATATAGGTTATAATTACACATTCCGTTAACATATGATTTCTTTAACTAATTTTGATATCCTAAGCAAAGCCATTTTCGGATTACCAAGGTTTAGAAAAATACATCATAACTTATATCTCATCATTTCTAAGTACAATATAAGGATCAATATTTCGATAATGTATCAAAGTATTTCTATCTTTCAAGAACATGAATCGATCATGAACGATTGCCAATGAAATTGACAACCATCAACTTTAAATTAGTGATTTAAGATGGTGAAACATTTCTCATCAAAAGATAATTGCAATATAACCATGTACTTTACTAGACTACATCACATGTCTTGATTAATTATCAAGTAAGACAAAGCTTCTTCGTAGATTTTAGATGGTAAAAGGAGTTTAGCTCATAATGAGCATGATGATAAACATTAAGATGATTGATAATAACAAATACATGATTAAACTTGGAACAATCTAACCAAATGTAGATGAATCTTTCTTCTTAATGATGGTAATGATGGTTGACGATGATAATTGATGGTGATGACCTCCAAGCCTTCAAACTCTTCACTATATCTTCAAAGTGAGTGTTAGTGTGTGTTTTTATAAGTGAAAACCAGAGAGAATTGTTTTCAAGGCACACCAAATGAGTGCAACATGAGCCACTATTTATAGGCAATCTGGATAGTGAGGCACGGCCCCGTGCTTGATAAGCACGCCCCCGTGCATTTTTATGACATGTGCCAGATTTGTTTTGTCTTTTCTGTGAGGTGGCAACGGCCCCGTGGTTGGTAGGCACGGCCCTGTGTTTTTTAGTGACATGTGCTCAATTATTCTTTGTCTTTTCTGTATTCTCGTCCACGACCCCGTGTATGATGAGCACGACCCCGTGCTTTTGCTTCCAGATTTTGTCTTTTCTTGTGTTAGAAGCATGGGGGCGTGTTTCTTGAGGCATGGGGGCGTGTTTCTTTGTTTTCTTGTGTTTTCTTCTATTTTTCTTCGTCTTTTTGCTTGTTTCTTCGTTTGGGGCTTGGTTTCACCTGAAATTATGTTTTATTATGATAAATAGCCTTTTATGCTATGTTATTAGATAGAAATTGCAGTTTTTAGAGATTATTTGATGCCGAAAAGATGTATATTTCTATGTACATCAAACAACCCCACACTTGAACATTGCTTGTCCTCAAGCAATCTTCTTATAAATATCCTCTAAAAACAACAAATTTAGATTATAGCTATCCCTTAAGTGAGCTCCAAGAAGATGAAACAAAAGAACCAATCTTTATGTTAGTGATAAATAAGAGAGAACTTTTGTTTTTATGAGCTTTCGCTTATGCAAAACGTCACGTTCTCACAATGTTCACTCACACTCGGTTTTATATCTGATCATACCTGTGATGTATGTATGTGAACACTCTTAGTCAAAATGCAACATGTGATAAATAAGCTTGTAACAAGTTCAAATCTCCACCTTTTAAAGGGTTGAATAGATCAGAAGGTACAAGGGTTTGGTTTTGTGTGAGTAGGGATTTGGTATTTTGTGGCGGTTTAAGGGTTAATGAGGATGGTAAATACAACTTCCACTGATTGTCGGGAGTCTTGAGATGTCTTCAATAGTTAGCTCCTTTTCTCCGAGTTTTTTTTATACCTAATGACTCTTTTAAAGTCAGATCGTCAAGACCAGTTTTATCGAGGATGTGGATCAATTCTTCCTCAATCCTGTTCTGAATATAGCTTCCAACTCTAATGGATCGTTCGGCTTTGAGCCTAATAGCCCCCACCCTCATTAGTTCGGTATATTCATGCTGAGACTGAGGTTGACTTTTTCTACATCTTCCTTCGTGGGACCAGTTTCCGCAACCTAAGCATCGTTCATATCTTTTTGCTCTTCTCTTCATTGCGTTTTTGGAAATTCCACAGAATGGTGGCCTTAGTTCGTCTTGGCGCCACTTTTTCCTCACCTCATTGCTAAAGAGAAAGATTCTCTCCCTAAGTTCTGGAGGCAACCTAGGTTTTGTGAAGTGTATGCAGCAAAGGAAATTGAAATCGAAAGAATGCATTTCCAGTTCTTTAGGGTCTGCCGGTAAAAGAACAGTGTTGTATTTTACCGGTGAAAATGGATAAAGTGATCGGGGTTTTTTTTTGTTAAGGTTTTTGGGTTTTGTAATTTGGTAATGGGTTTGATGGAATTGTGTAAATATTACCTTCTTCATTATACAACGCTTCGTGCGGTCTTGAAATGAATAATTGCGACAAGTTCTAAATCACATGAAACATATGACTCACTCAAAGCTTCCGAAAAATATTTATATGGCATGAGGTTTATCTCACAGTAACGGAGGAATTGGGTATTAACACCATATTTTACATAAATTTATTCTCAATATTACAAAACTTCTTTTTACTTTTTCACTTTTTTATAATGATTTGTTATTTGCAAAAAAAATTTCTTGGTTTTCTCTTTAGGTTTTAGAATAATCTTTGTTTGCTGCAAAAAATATTTTTTGTTTTAGAGAATTTTTATAATTAATTGGACAATCAATTGGTCAAGTAATTCCCCCTCCCCACACTTGAATCTCACATTGTTCTCAATGTGACAAGATTCATGAAAATATAAAAATTCTAATTGAGTATTATGGGTAAAAATGGAGAGTTACTTCCCAACGGGTTAACGAAATTTCGACAGAGCGTCCCCTGTTTTTCGTCCGTTTTCCTTTTTTGTACCTGTATATTATAAAACTGCAAACATCCACAAAAAACCAAGCATAAACTGCTGAAAATTAGGTATGGAATCATCCATCCCTTTCCCTATCGGGCTAAATTAGTACCTAGCATAATGTCTTTGGCACCCGCGGCCATAAAATATCCAAACCAACATAAAAACAAACAAACAAGTACGACGGAAAGTAAATTGTTTAAAACACACATAATAAGTTCATAAAATACTACCAACCCATGCCCGTGCCCGACCTACCAGTGCCGCCAGTCATCAGTTACTCGTGTCCGGGTCAGATGGTCCCCACTGCCTGTCCATGCGATAGCCCAAACGATCAATCTCTCGCCTCGTCTCTGCATATTCGGCTGCTCGCTGTGCATCTGAGGCAGCCATCTGCTCTGTAATACTGTTAAATGAGGCGGTAGTGTTAGCTGAGAATTGATTAATAAGTCCATATATACCCTCGAAAGAGTATCGGCTATCGTGTGACGAACTGGGGTCGGGCCCTGATGAAGATGGGCCTCCTCTCTGATGGTAAGTTCGGCGGCGGTGTTGTCTGGGTGGTGATTGTCGTCTTTCATGCACATCCTGTATCATCATCTCTGCCGGGTCTTCTGGGTCCCAAACTTGGTTGTTCTTATCACAAAACCTCCACACACCCGGGCTGATTTGCTGAATCATCTGCATGCTTTCACAGTAATCAAGGTTGAGAGCTATTGGGTCTGGGCTTGGAGTTCCTTCCGTGTCTGCACCATAAGCCCTGTAGAGGTTGTAGATCCAGGGACCACCGAAGATCGGGGTATTTCCTCGGGCAGTAGCATTTGACATGAAAAGTTTGCAAAATAGCATAGTGATATTGCTTGGTAGTTCGTTTTTCATGCAGTACAATGCCCAAAGATCCCTCAGGTTGACAACCCCTTTACTCTGTCCTCGAGCTGTGACGGTGTGGCTCAGCAAACGGTGGATGTACCTCATGAGCGGGTCACGCAGTGTTGTGCTTTTTGAAACGCTCGGTCTATACTCTGTTGTTCCATAACTCAACTGTTCCCAAGCTTCTTCCCTTATGGCACCTGCTTCATCTTCATCATCATCACCTTCATCTATAAATGTTTTTTAGCCTCGAACCAGATGTCTGAGTCGGTTTCCTCGGTCGTGTAAATTCCCAAATCAACTCCTAGTTGGGTGATAGAAGTTTTATGCCATACACCCCCACATCGGAATTCGATTGCCTCGTTATCCCACATGTCAAACTTTTTCTTCTTCATATTGAACGAGGCTAGGAATTCCTTTGTAAGTTCTGTTACTGATTCCCCCGTTTGGCCCAAAACCCGTCTCCAAGGTCCTTTCACAATGTTCTGATAACGGTCCCATTGGTTGACGTGTCTTAGAGTTTCTTCACACGCATGGAAGTTGGCTTCTGGATACCTGTTGTTGAGATAAGTTAATCTCGTGTTTGCCTGTCGATCCTTTGTCTTGCGGTTTCCGAAGACTAGGCATGCATGAACTTCTTCTCTATATTCGGCCATCTGCAATTTACATTCAATTCAGTCAAAATTCGTAAAAAAATTTTAATTTGCTGAAACAGAGAGCAAAGCACGGCGGTGTGCTTTCAGAAGCACGGCCCCGTGCTGGTGCCTCTGGTTCAGTTTCCTTTGATGTTTGACTTTTGGTTGACCACGACTCATGTTATTTTGGGCACGGCTCGTGTTTTTAATATTGATTTCTAACTTACTTAGATTCGAACCCTCGTTTCCAACCGGGTATATCAATTAGGTTTAATGGTGTGTCGGGTATTTATGCTAATACCCAAAACCCGAAGTGTTCCTTTAAATTAAACCCTAACCATCAAACATTCAACAATCTATTCATCATATGCAAGCAAAATAACCCATACCCTCTTCGGGTTTTGACCCGATTTGGTCGATTTGAGAGATTTTAGGGTTAAACTAAACCTAAAATGACGAATTTGAACAATGCAATTGTTAAATTAACATACCTTAGGTTTTGAATTGATGATTTGATGAAGAAATTAGCGAAATGTTGGATAGTCGGCGGTTTTCCGGTTCAGATCGCAGTGAATATTAGGGTTGGTGGTTGGAGAAAGTTATTTTATTAAGTTAAAATTCGTAACTGCCCTGTGACCAAAAACAAGGCCCCGTGCTTTTAGAAGCACGGTACCGTGCTGCTTAGTGCAGACCGTGTTATTTTAAATTTTGTTTATTTGTCGAGCTGGTTTGTTTTTAAATGGGTTTTTATTTTCTGGTTACTTTAACATGGTAATTAAAAATCCTAGATTTCATTAAAACATAAAACTAAAGACATAATTTAAAGATAGATGAAATGAAAAATACAACAACAACTCTTGGATCCTAACACATAGTACTAGCGGGAACAACTTCAACATGAAACAAAGTCAGAACTTCAACGACCACCATTTCCGAACAAATCCTGGATGTGTGGTGGTGCTCGTTTGGCTTCCAAAAACTCTTCAAGCTTTTTGTTAAGCGTAACGATTTCTCGGTTGAGAAAGTTAAGTTTGGAAGTCACATCTTTGTGGTGGCCATCCACAACATGGAAGTTCTCGAACCTAAGCAGGTCGACTTTGTTAATTAACTCGATTACTCGAGCCTCAGTTTGCATGTTGCTCTCAACTTGATCTCTTACGATGCATTGGAGTCTCATGACTTCCTCCTCAAGGTAGGAGGATTCAGGTTGTTTCCTCGTTTTCACTGGCCTCCATTCAACCCGTTTTCCTTCCATTTAGGTAGTTTGTGTTTGGTATGAATGGAATAGTGAATTTATGCATGCATTATATAGAGACTGGAAAGTTGAACACGACCCCGTGATTTTAAAAGCACGGCCCCGTGCTGCTAGAGGAATAAATGTTTCTGAGTCAGAAAATTGTACGAAGTCAGCGCGTATCATGCTGAAGATTCTGGGGTGACCACGGCCTCGTGCTTAGGAAAGCACGACCCGTGCTTTTTGTCACGGTGAATTTCCTTTTAATTTTTAACACGATTCAAGATCCGAAATTTTTAGAATGACGTTTATTGTGATAATTTGGAAGTTTGGTCATCTAAAAATTACTTTTCATTAAATAAAGGTCCTAGAACAATTACGGGATAGGCCCGGGTTTCCTAAGAAAAGAAAATAACTGGGTTAAGCCCGAAGTCCTAACACATTGTGCTTAATGCACTTGTTTACACATGAAAACATAAAGTTAAATTTCCTAGAGTTCCCCGAAAGGCTCTCCTCCTCCGAATGGTCCTGGTGGTGGAAAATACGTGAAACCGAGAACTTGAAACTGGAGTTGTTCGTTGATGTCTCGGAGTTCCATTTTCATGTTTTCCACTGATTCGATGAGTTGCACGAGACGCATCTCAGCAAGGAGATTCATTTCGGTGAGTTCTTTCACGAGTTCTTGGAGTTTCAAGAGAAGTTCGGTTTTGGAAACAGGGCGGGCATCATTTCTCGTATGCCGGAAACGGGGATGGCTTCACTCATCTCAGTTGGCATGCTGAATTTTCAGAGGTTTTTGGTTTTGGTTTTGGTTTGTGCAAAGAATGTAATGACACAAGGTGCCTTTATAGCCAACCAGGAAACCGTGCACGGTACCGTGTTTTTGGAAGCACGCCCCCGTGTTTTTGCTCTGACAATTCTGTTACAAACCAGTCTGACTGAGATTTTTGCAGCGTAGATGCCGACCCGCATTTTTAGGCACGGGATCGTGCTTTTGAAAGCACGCCCCCCGTGGTTTTCTAAAAAAATTTTTTTACAAGGCCTAGTTTTGTGAAGGTCTTGACCAGACCTTGTTTCCTTAATTTCTTATTTAAAAAGTTTGGAGGGTTAATACCTCCAAAACTTCTTTAAGTGGACCGTCGATGTATGGTTTTAATAGATGTCCATTTACCTTGAACTTCTGGCCGTTTGAATTTGAAATATCGATTGTCCCATAGTCAAAAACTGATTCAACTACGTATGGACCTGTCCAACGGGATTTCAGTTTTCTTGGGAAAAGACGTAAACGAGCGTTGTATAACAGTACACGATCGCTAGTTTGAAATTTTTTGTTTCCTTTTAAATGAGCGCCGTGTATGCGTTTAGTCTTTTCCTTGTAGGACCATGAATTTTCGTAGGGGAGTGTTCTCAGTTCCTCGAGCTCACGAATTTGATCTTCCCGGTTTACTCCGGCGGACGTTAGATCAAAATTCACTGCTCTGAGGGCCCAGTAGGCTTTGTGTTTTAACTCTACTGGCAGGTGACATGCCTTCCCGTAAACGAGCTTGAAGGGTGTCGTTCCTATGGGAGTTTTGTAGGCCGTCCTGAGGGCCCATAATGCGTCATCTAACTTTTCTGCCCAATTTTTGCGATTCATCCCCACACTTCTTTCCAAAATTCTTTTAATTCCTCAATTCGAGACCTCTACCTGCCCACTGGTCTGAGGGTGATATGGTGTTGCCAGTCGGTGATGAACCCCATACCGTGCTAAGACCTTTTCCATCAGGGTATTACAAAAGTGGGTACCTCTGTCACTGATTAAGGCTTTCGGAGTACCGAATCTTGAAAATAACTTTTTCAGAAATCGTACAACTACTCGAGCATCGTTAGTGGGGAGAACTTGTGCTTCTACCCATTTAGACACGTAGTCGACTGCTACAAGGATGTATTTATTTCCGAATAAGTTAGGAAACGGGACCATGAAATCTATTCCCCATACATCAAATATTTCACAAATTTGAATGCCCTTTTGAGCCATCTCATTTTTTGATGAGATGTTCCCGGATCTTTGACAAGCATCGCATGCTTGGATCAAAGTTTGTGTATCTTTGTATATAGTGGTCCAGAAGAATCCTGCATCAAACACTTTCCTGACCGTGGTGGCGGTACCATGGTGTCCACCTGTTGGTCCTTCATGGCAGTGTTTGAGAATGTCTAAGGCCTTCTTGCATGCTACGCCCCTACGAATGACTTATCCGCACCTATTCTAAATACGTATGGATCTTCCCAGAAGTAAAACTTAAGATCGGAGAAGAATTTCTTCCGCTGTTGATGGGTAAGTCCTTTTCTAAGGATCCTACAAGCTAAGTAATTTGCGAAGTCGGCATACCAAGGACTTTCGTCTTTTTCTTCTATGACTCCTTGAATGTGCATGAGGATTTCATGTGGTAAATTATCATTGATAATTTCTTCGTGAAGTTCTTCGGGGGTTGGACATTCTAAACGTGAGAGATGGTCTGCGGCTACATTTTCTGCTCCCTTTTTGTCCTTAACCTCGATGTCAAATTCTTGGATTAGTAGGATCCATCGGATGAGTCTGGGTTTGGCATCTTGTTTGTTGAATAGGTAACGTATTGCGGCATGATCGGTGTAAACTATGGTCTTGGAAAGAACTAGGTATGATCTAAATTTTTCAAAGGCAAATAGTACTGCTAGTAACTCTTTTTCTGTTGTGGTGTAATTTTCTTGTGCATCGTTAAGAGTTTTACTAGCATAGTAAATTGGGTGAAAGTGTTTTTCTTTGCGTTGTCCGAGTATGGCTCCAACTGCAAAGTCACTTGCATCGCACATGATCTTGAATGGAAGGGTCCAATCGGGTGTAGTCATGATTGGTGCGTTGACAAGTTTGTCTTTTAATATGTTGAACGATTCAACACATTCCTCAGAAAAGACGAATGGTGCGTCTTTCTCCAGAAGTTTGGTCATAGGTCTTGAGATTTTTGAGAAGTCTTTTATGAAGCGGCAGTAGAAACCTGCGTGACCTAGAAAACTTTTAATGGCTTTGACTGAAGTTGGCGGCGGAAGTTTGGATATGATTTCTATTTTGGCCCTATCAACTTCTAGTCCGTTTTGAGAAATCTTGTGACCTAGAACAATGCCTTCTTTTACCATAAAGTGACATTTTTCCCAGTTACGCACTAGATTTACTTCTTCACACCTAGCTAACATTTTGTCTAGGTTTTTCAGACAATGATCGAAGGAATCTCCAAAGACTGAGAAGTCGTCCATGAAAACTTCTATAGAGTTTTTGATCATTTCATGAAAGATGGCCACCATGCAACGATGGAAGGTAGCTGGAGCATTACATAGTCCAAATGGCATTCTTCTGTAGGCGAAGGTTCCGTATGGACATGTAAAAGTAGTTTTCTCCTGATCCTTAGGAGCAATGGGAATCTGAAAGTATCCGGAAAATCCGTCAAGAAAACAGTAGAACATTTTTCCAGATAATCGTTCGAGCATTTGGTCGATAAAAGGGAGTGGAAAATCATCTTTTCTTGTGGCGTCATTAAGCTTCCGGTAATCAATGCAAACTCGCCAGCCTGTGATGGTTCTCATTGGTATTAGTTCGTCCTTTTCGTTCATTACGACTGTCATTCCTCCCTTCTTGGGTACTACTTGAACGGGACTAACCCAAGGTGAATCCGAGATCGGGTAGATTAATCCGGCATCAAGCAGTTTGATAACTTCCTTTTTCACCACATCTTTCATGTTAGGATTGAGACGTCTTTGATGTTGGACCACGAGTTTGTATTCCTCCTCCATGAGGATTTTGTGAGTACAGAAAGAAGGACTGATGCCCTTAATATCCATGATCTTCCATGCGAAAGCCTTCTTATGGTTTTTAAGAGCCTTAAGAAGTTCGTCTTTCTCTTCTTTAGAAAGGTGAGATGAAATAATTAATGGGAGTTTAGAATCTTTTTCTAGAAAGACGTACTCGAGATGTTTCGGTAGTTCTTTTAATTATAAGGCTGGTGGTTCTTCGATTGATGGTTTTGATTTTTCATTGTTTTCAATGATTTCGTATATCATTTCTGACTCTTCGTGGTAGTTATTGTTGAGATTTTAAATTTTCTAAAATAGGTTTGTTGAGTGTTTTGTCTAGGACTTGTGTTTCTAAGGGAGTATTGATGGAGGAATCTCGCATATAGCAACTTACGATGGAGTCTATGATGTCAACACAATATAAGGTGTCATCGTGTTGTTGCGGATATTGCATAGATTTTCCTTATGTCAAAAGTGATTGCCTCGTCATTGACCCTGAGAGTGAGTTTACCGGTGCAAACATCAATGATAGTCTTTGCGGTGGCTAAAAAGGGTCTTCCTAAAATTAGAGGTACACTTTTGTCTTCCTCCATGTCTAGAATCACAAAATCTACTGGGAAAACAAACTTGTCAATTTTGACAAGCATGTTTTCAACAATGCCTCGAGGATATTTGATGAATCGGTCAGCTAACTGAATGCTCATGCGGGTGGACTTTGGTTCTCCTATCCCTAGTTTTGCAAAAACCGCATAAGGCATTAAATTAATACTAGCTCCTAGGTCAGCTAGGGGATTGCTAACAGATAAATTTCCTATGAGACAAGGGATAGTAGAACTCCCTGGATCGGTCATCTTTGTCGGTAGCTTGCTTTGGAGGACAGCTGAACATTCTTCACTTAGGGTGACATGCGAGAGCTCCTCCAGCTTCCTTTTGTTTGTCAGCACTTCTTTGAGAAACTTGGCATATTTTGGCATCTGAGCAATAGCCTCGACAAAAGGGATGTTGATATGGAGTTGCTTAAAGAGTTCTAGAAACTTCCCATACTGGGATTCCAATCGCTCCTGCTTCAGTCTTCCAGGGTATGGAATAGGCGGAACATTGGTTCGGACTGGCTCCTTAGGCTGTACTGTGCTTGTTGGGGTCAGCCTTTCCTGCGTTTCATCAGGAGACTTTTTCTCCATAACTGATTCTAAAGTTGGTGAGACAAAAGTGGTTGTACCGCTCCTGAGTGTAACGGCGTTAGCTGTTGCATTCGGGTTGGTAATTTTATTGCTTGGAAGAGTGCCAGGTGGTCTTTCGGATAATTGTCGGGCAATTTGTCCGATTTGGGTTTCTAGGTTCTGAAGTGATGCTTGCTGACTTTTGAGATCGGATTCATGTTTTAATAATACTCCGCTGACATCAACAGCTCTTGAGCCGTCTTTCTTTTCTGCTTCATTTGTTTTGGTCATCAATTGGATTAGCATTTCTTCGATCTTAGAGTAGCTTGGGTTTTGATGGCTACTAGAACTTTGATCTTGAAATTGAGGTTTAGGATGGAAGGGTTGATTCATTGGTCTTTTTTCGAAT
Organism: Bidens hawaiensis; assembly: GCF_021521415.1. Classification (NCBI taxonomy): domain Eukaryota; kingdom Viridiplantae; phylum Streptophyta; class Magnoliopsida; order Asterales; family Asteraceae; genus Bidens; species Bidens hawaiensis. Next base: position 18,178 of record NW_027496071.1, read on the forward strand.
CCGGGTAAAGGTTGAGTCTTACCTCCGTCTTTCCAGCTGAAATTCGGGTGGTTTCTCCATCCTGGATTGTAGTTATTGCTGAAAGCGTTGTTCTGTTGAGCGATGAAATCGACTTCTTCCATGGCCATAATGACTTGTTTACAGTCACTCGTCTTATGATTTCCTCCACAAGTGTCACAGGTGAGTCTGGTTTTTGATAGCTCAGCTTGAAGTTGTTCGAATTTTTTAAAAGGGCTTCAAGCTGTGCTGTGACAAGAATGTTGGAATCAACGTGGTGCATTCCTTTATGTGTAGGTGTAGATCTTGGTGGGTTGTAAGCGAAACTCTTCTTTGCGGCCTTCTCTAGGACTTCAAATGCTTAGTTAGGTGATTTGGATCCCAGGTCTCCACCAGCAATTTGTTCGATGGCCTGTTTGTTTTGACTGGATTGTGCGTCAAAGAAAGTTTGAACTTGTAACCATACGCTGAGTCCATGATGTGGGCATCTTCTTAGAAGACTTTTGTATCTTTCCCATGCTGCGTGTAACGACTCATCATCATCGGTTCGGAATCTGGTAATGCTGGGTCGGTATTTGGCAGTTTTTTCGGGCGGAAAATATTTGAGGAGAAACTGTTCAACCATCTGGTCCCAAGTGGTGATGGAACCAGAAGAAAGAGATTCTATCCATTCTAGGGCTTGACCCCTTAAAAAAAAGGAAAGAGTTTGAGTTTGAGTTTGATTTGATATTCTGAACAGTTTTGGATTTTAAAGGTTCCGCGGATTCATAGAAATCGAGATATGTGAGAAAGAGGGTATTCGTCGAGGAGACCATGAAATTGAACTGAATTTTCCACCATATGAATGGTGCTTGATTTGATTTCGAAATTTTCGGTAATTTCGGTTGGAGCCACTCCATTGCCGTAGCCTTCGAGAGTTGGCTTGGCATACTGGCTCATGTTCGGCTCATTGTTCTGGGCCGCCATCATTTCTTCGGTTTGACTTTCTCCTGATGTGGTGGCGTCTACTGATTCGTCTTTGATTGCTTCGGCGGTTTCTGTAGTTCGTTTACGAGTTCGTCGAAGAAAGAGTCGTTCCGGTTCATAAATTGGAGAAACAAGTTCAGGCTCAAAAGTAGAGGACATACATGGGACTAAATCAAAATAAAACACTAAAGTAAAAGTTAGCTAAAGTTAAATTATAGGTTAGTCTAAGTTAAACTATAAGTTAGGCTAAGCTATTTTAAACTAACTATGTTTTAAATCAATTAAGCTAAAGTAAAGTAAGGTAACTAAAGGTAAAAAGTAGGCTAGCCGTAAAATTATGTATTTTAGTATTTAGTAAAAAAAATAAAGATAAAATAAAATAGAAGTTAAAAATTTGTACAATTATAGATAATGATTAGATTAAAACTTGGATTGTTCTTAGAAACGTACCGTGTCCCCGGCAACAGCGCCAAAAACTTGATGCGTGCGTGCGTGTGGTATAAAATATAAAAGGATAGGATGATTTGCTTTTGCACAAGATCGTGTTTTAAATTTATAAAAGTGATTTCTACAAAGACTAAACACACACAAAATAGGCAGGTGTACCTATCGTATATGTAGAATAGTATTGGTAAGAACCAAGTATCGATCCGTGGACACAAAGGTTTCTAATAATAAATCGTTTGTTTTGCTTTAATCAGAGGTTTTAATCATTTTTAGGGTTAATTTTTAACTTTTTATAAAATGTAAATACTTATATATAATATATAGGTGACCAAGACAAGAAATTCTAAGCGAGTTGTTCAATTATGCGAAGGTTACCATCTAAGATCAAGAATCCACTCCATTTTAACATTGATAATTAATATTTGGACATGTGATAAACTTGCCATAGCAATATATGATAGATAGCTCCTTAAACCTTAAGTGAGCATCTTTGGCACTAAGGAGATAGTATGCGCATTTTAAAGTCCACCCTTTCCTAAAGTCATACCATCTCAATGATGTCAATTTAAGTTGGCAAGTAGTTTCGTAAAGTAGAAAGATTATGATTGACTACGATTTCTCAAATACCAATTCTAACAACTGCGGGTGGTTGTAGTTCATCACACAACCTCCCCTTGGTTGATTTATGTAGGTTATAATTACACATTCCGTTAACATATGATTTCTTTAACTAATTTTGATATCCTAAGCAAAGCCATTTTCGGATTACCAAGGTTTAGAAAAATACATCATAACTTATATCTCATCATTTCTAAGTACAATATAAGGATCAATGTTTCGATAATGTATCAAAGTATTTCTATCTTTCAAGAACATGAATCGATCATGAACGATTGTCAATGAAATTGACAACCACCAACTTTAAATTAGTGGTTTAAGATGGTGAAACATTTCTCATCAAAAGATAATTGCAATATAACCATGTACTTTACTAGACTACATCACATGTCTTGATTAATTATCAAGTAAGACAAAGCTTCTTCATAGATTTTAGATGGTAAAAGAAGTTTAGCTCATAATGAGCATGATGATAAACATTAAGATGATTGATAATAACAAATACATGATTAAACTTGGAACAATCTAACCAAATGTAGATGAATCTTTCTTCTTATTGATGGTAATGATGGTTGACGATGTTGATTGATGGTGATGGCCTCCAAGCCTTCAAACTCTTCACTATATCTTCAAAGTGAGTGTTAGTGTGTGTTTTTATAAGTGAAAACCTGAGAGAATTGTTTTCAAGGCACACCAAATGAGTGCAACATGAGCCACTATTTATAGGCAATCTGGATAGTGAGGCACGGCCCCGTTCTTGATGAGCACGCCCCCGTGCATTTTTATGAAATGTGCCAGATTTGTTTTGTCTTTTCCGTGAGGTGGCAACAGCCCCGTGGTTGGTAGGCACGGCCCCGTGTTTTTAGTGACATGTGCTCAATTCTTCTTTGTCTTTTCTGTATTCTCGTCCACGGCCCCGTGCTTTTGCTTCCAGATTTTGTCTTTTTTTGTGTTAGAAGCATGGGGGTGTGTCTTGAAGAATGAGGGCGTGTTTCTTTGTTTTCTTGTGTTTTCTTATGTTTTTCTTCGTCTTTTTGCTTGTTTCTTCGTTTGGGGCTTGGTTTCACCTGAAATTATGTTTTGTTATGATAAGTAGCCTTTTATGCTATGTTATTAGATAGAAATTGCAGTTTTTAGAGATTATTTGATGCCGAAAAGATGTATATTTCTATGTACATCACCCTAATAATATATAAGATAGAAAAGGAATGGATCAGACCCTAATTATATCTGAGATAGAAAGGATAGTAAGTATATAGTATAGAAGTAATAAAGTATGAACGTATTATGAAATGAAAGTAATAAGTACTTAATGTGTATCTTCGGATGCATATATGAAGGTAAGTGTATGTATTTTATGATGTATGATTAACTTGAACTCACTCAACGTAGCTGACTTTTAGTATGCATGCAGTTGAGTATGATGAGGCAGCTACCTTGAGCGGGGCACATGACAGCTGAATAAAGAAGCTGGCATCTGAAGACTCAAGTTGTTTTTATAATTTGATGTTTAATTTGGAAGACAAGAATGTTTTATTAAGACAAGTTATGACTTATTATGTAATGTATATGAAAGTTTTATATTCCGCGTAAAGTTTTAATTAACTCTTATATTTAGAACTGTGTTTATGAGTAAATTCAACGTCCAAAGTAGGTCACCGGTAACGAGGCCTTACATCAAGTTGATGAAGTGATTTCCTGAGAGCAAAAAGATGAAGAAAGCAACTTGCTTTTGTTCAACAAGGTAAATCAAGATTGTAATTTTATATAAAGTCTCTTTTTATGTCATTCGTTCATTGTGTTGAATGTTGAATTTTGTATTTGAATTTTAATAACTATGTAATGTTTTATAATTCAAGTTTTATTACCTTTTTTAAATAAATATGTTATGTATGTTTATATAGTTTGTTGATATGTTTTTCCACCCGTGTGTAACACAGGGTTAAATCCTAGTTACACAATATTACGTCACTTAAAGTAATATTAACCAAATAATCTATTAACCGACATTAATTACATACCCAATCCATAACATTATATCTATTGTGTAGATTACCAAATCAAATGATCTAAGAAAATTAAACCTAATTATCCACCAATAAACCACAATTAAACCCAATTTAAAAGTGAATTAGTTTCAAAGTTATGAATAATTAAGAATCATAGAAATTACAATACAAAGGAAGAGTATAACATACCTCGTGTAGAGTCTGGTAAAGAAGAAGTTCATGTTGCTGTTTTTATAGCATTATATTACATACAAACTAACGTCAATTAAAAGAAATTAATTGATTGTTGAAAAAGAACTTGACTGAAGAATTGATTATTGAAGCTTTAACGTATGGAGAGAGGAGAGGAATTAATAGAATTGAAGTGGCCGGGATGATTTGCTGAAGCCGGAGTTGAAAGCGTGGCCAGCAGGGATGGTTTGCTGAAGTATGAGTTGGAAGGATGAGGGTAGAGTAATTAATATGGAGAGAGAGTATATGAAGGTGAAAAGTTGCATATATGTATTATAATGTAGTATAGATTATTAGAGTAAGAAGGTAGATTGAACTTCATCTTTACAAAGAAATTCAATCAATACTTAGACAAAACTAATGTTCAAATATATATATATATATATATATATATATATATATATATATATATTATATGATGAATATCATTACAAAACTCATAAATTATTTAAGAACTTGAAGGAACCCTTGAAAACTAACGTTTTTATAATATTTTTTGTATGTTAGTGTTACTTGAGTGTAGTTTTATCATTTTTTATATCTATCTTTACGATTACAATTTTGAAAGTTAGTTTTTATGCGTATCCATCTTTTGTTTTACACCTATATAAATTTGTTAGTACATAAATTTTACACATATGTAAACTTGTGATTAATATATGTAATCAAAATTTTTTGTATAATATATGATAAGCCTAATCTTAAACAATGTTAATATATAAAACAAGTTTGCATTAAATATCAACAAAAAAGGTATGAATAAGAAAGAAAGAAGGTATGAAGGTAAGTAAGTATATAATGAATGAAAGTATGAAAGTGTAAAGTATGAACGAAAGTATGTAATGTATGAATGTATTGTATGTTGCCTGATTAACTAGATATCACTCAGCGTAGCTAACTTTTAGTATGCACGCATGTGAGTAGAATGAGGCAGCTAGCTTGAGCGGGGCACAGGGCAGAAGAATAAGAGGCTGGCATCTGAAGACTCATGATGTTTTTATAAATGATGTTCTAATTATGAAAGACGAAAGATGTTTGTTTAAGACATGTTATGAAATGTTGTTTGAAATTCTTATGTTCCGCGAAAGTTTAAATAACTCTGATATTTAGAATTGTGTTTATGAGTAAATCCAACGCCACCGTAGGGCACTAGGACCGAGACCTTACACGTTCTTCCCTTGGCTTCCTGTAGTCCCTTGCTAGGTGTCCATGCCCTCCACAGTTATGATACCTATGGTGATCATTGCACTCCCAGGAGGAATGCCCTGCCTTTCCACACCTAAAGCAAACACCTAATCCCATTCTACACTCTCCCGGGTGTTTCTTCCCACATTTTCCACAGACAGCAAACTCATCCTTCCTTTCCTTATTCTTAAGTGGATCCTCTTCATTAGTTTCATCTGGTTTGGAGGCTGGGTTGTTCCTCTCCGTTTCAATCTTCTCCTCTTTACTGATGGCAAGGTCATCATAAACCATCTTGGCCGATTGCACAGTTGAATCAAATGTTGCAGGTTTATTAGCCCTAACCAATGTTCGGACACTTTTTGGTAGTCCTCTGATGTTGCACTTGATCCTCTTCGCTTCAATATTCACCATGTCAGGAACCAACCTAAACATGCGGTTGAACTCAGTGGTGTATTCACGGTGTCATTTTTCCCAGCTTCATATTCAAAAACCTTATCTCAGCCCTCTCAACTTCAGCATCGGCACAAAAACGTTTCATGACCATCTTTTTAAAGTCATCCCACCTCATGGCTTTGAACATAGCTTCATCACCATATGACTGGGTAGCATAACCCACTGCTTGATCGGGTCGGCACTCGCTAATTTAGATAACCTTGTCTGATGCGGTTATCCACTAAAGAGTAACTTCGGTGGGCCATATCCCTTGAACGATTTGTAGTTATACCCACCTCTTCCCCTCTTTTTTTCATCAACCTTCACAGATCTAACCTTACTCGAGTCGCCTTCCTCATTCTCATCAACTTTCTTGCCATGCTCCCCTGTCCTCTCAGCGGTCCTTGCTTAGCTTTCAGTAGACTTACCAGGATGTAGATTCTTCACTGCAGCAACTATAGCTTAAGCAATGGCGGCTTGAACAGCATGATCAAATTGATACACTTCATTGTTGCCCGGATCCCGTCCAGCTGCACTTCCTTCTTCCGTCGCGTTAGTAACTAGTTCTTCAAAAGGTCCTCGGACAATAGGTGACCTACCACGACGTTTAGCACGACCTCCTTGGCCAAAAACCTTCCTTGCTCTAGCCATTTGTATTCTATATGTAAACACAAACGTCATCATTAACTATGTAGTACAAAGATAGTAAGTTTAATAGGTAATAATAGTGGCCAACTGTGATTAGCTTATCATGTTACTCTCTGTAAGGCCCCAGTCTCGTGCCCTACTTTGGCGTTGGATTTACTCATAAACACAGTTATAAATATCAGAGTTAATTAAAACTTTCGCGGAATAAGTAAAACTTCAATCATTCGTTACAAACATTCAAACTTGTCTTTAAAAACATAACATAAAACGTCATATTTAACACCATGACAAATCTTTCTGCAGATGCCAGCTTCTTTAGATCCTGCCATGTGTCTCCCTAAAGCTAACTGCTTCGGTCTATTAACTTGCTTGCATACTAAAAGTCAGCTACGCTAAGTGAATTCTAGTTAAAACAGGTAACATACAATACATTCACATACTTACTTATACGTATCCGAAGATACATATTACTTACTTAACCTGTTCATTCTTTCTTTCATACATACATAAGTATATACCTTCGTTCTTACTTTCATTCTTTCTTTCTTTCATACTTTCAAAATTTATCTTACTTTACATACATACTTATATGTTTTAAAGAGCCTTTCGCCCTATAAGCTCACATATATTATTAGGGTCTGCCACCCTTAAAGAGTCTTTCGCCCTATAACCTCACATATATTATTAGGGTCTGCCACCCTCCTTCACAGATATTATTAGGGTCTGCCACCATCCTTCACATATATTATTAGGGCTGCCACCCTCCATCACAGATATTATTAGGGTCTATCACCATCTTACCATCAATTCTTACATACCTTCCTTTTCCTTTATATTTATATACTTTAATACATACACTTAATCTTTTCTACATCATTCATATATCATGCATACATCATTCACAGACATTCATAAATCATACATACATCATTCATAAACATTCACATAGCATACACTTACCACTTAAGGTAAGTGTATTGACTAATCGCATCGAGTATGCACACATCCCCGAAAACATAACAAGGAAGTGGGGCTAGAAACTCACCTGAGCTTGATTCCTTACCGAGTTAATGGTAACTCCTCTATTTAACTGGGCGCAGCTAACTTTATAACAATTACACGTATAAATTAACTATCACTATCATATTGTGTTTCTAGTTTAATATAAAACTCAACGAGCGGGGGGGGGGCGGGGGCAGCACTCCTGGACGCAGGGTCGGGGGGGCGGCAACCCCTAGTAGGGTCCAAGGTGCAGAGCCCCGAGATGGGTTCGAGCTACCAGGTCAGTTTGGAAAAATTTTATTTCCATTAAAGGTACTAAAACTTCGTCAAAAACCCAATTTTCATTAAATATTTAAGTAATAATTCGTTCTGGGTAAGCACCATTCGCTATTCCATTCGTTATGACGAATGATTCCATTCGTGATAACGAATGGCTTGATATGAGTCTTAACGAGATGAATGAGTGCATAACGAATAACTAAGGCCATTCGTTCTTTCTATAAGACGAATACGAGGCTCATTCGTTACAAGAGCATACGAGTGTATCTTATAAAGAATGACTTGATTCGTTGTCTTATCATGAAGAATGGATGGGTAACTAATGAATAAGGTCATTCGTGACTTATATAGGACGAACGAGAGGCTCGTTCGTTACAAGAGCATACGAATGTAGCTCATCCGTTATGATAGTTCAACGAATGACCTGCGATTCGCTCAACATAACGAATGAACAACAATAATAATACCATATATGACCCAAAATGTCAAGGTCAAAATCGTCAAGAACACCAAACAGTCAACAGATACTGGATTTTCAATTAACCTTCAAATCACGATGAAACAACACAAGTTTTGTATCATTGGACTCGTATACCCAGCGCCTACAAACCCTAATCATCCAAACATCCAATCATCGTGTTTAAATGGTGCGTTTGATCGATATATTCATACGGCTTAACATGTGATTAATTAACCCACCAGATGTTAACGAATTTCAATGAGAATCGTTGCGTTTGATTTGTTTTTACATTATATATAGATATAGGAATACTAAACGAGCCGAACAAGTTTTCATTATAGAACGTACTTTAAATGAATCGGTCTCACGAACAGGATCTAAGCTTGGTGTATGTCTTGCTCGTCACGACGCTCTAACACCCACAAGCTCGGGTCTTTTCCTCCGGAATTTGGTCTGAGATAAAGAAGGGTGTTTTTGTGTGTGTTTTGAGAGTGTATGGAGGCTTAGAGATAAGAATGAGGGTTTTAGGGTGGTTTAAGGGGTTTATATACCCTTAAGCCCATGGACCTAAGGCCCATCACCATCCCTTATTCCATCTTTAAATGTCCAAGCACACCCTCTAATAGTTTATTTATCTAAACTAAAAAACGACACATTATTAAATAAACGAATTTCTTTTATGATTATCATCGAAAGTAGGATGTTACACTCTCTGTGTCCTATACACTTCCCTTTGTGAGTCCACTTGTGCTAGGTTCTACTTTTAAACAGTTAATCAATAAATCAATTAATCCTATCCATAGCAGTTAAGCTAACTTTCCTAGACATTCTTTCATTACACATGAAATTAATCATACATCTTACCTTTACTTAGCTTGCTTGAGTGACACATAGCTTTCTTGAACTGGTATATTCTTTCTTTTCTTACTTAAGTCTCATTCTCTGTTCGAGTCTAAGCATATACTATGTGCTTAGCTTGACCAATAGCTAAGCCGACTGAATTTGCGTCGACTTTCTGCCTCAACGTTTGAAACGACGACGCTTGGATTTTACCACCACCCAATATTAACAATTTGCCCGGCGCAACGCACCAGGGAAACTCTAGTTATAGATAATTAGAAGTGATGGGTTTTAAAAAGTTTCAGTTGAATTATACTTAGCTTTCTTTTCTTACTTAAGTCTCATCCTCTCATTCTCTGGTATCTTCTTTCTTTTCTTACTTAAGCATATACTTAGCTTGTTTGAGAACCATTTGAAGGAAAACGTTGTCAAGACTATTAGGATATTAGCAAAACGAACAATATATTATTTGCTAATTTTTCGGTTATTGTATGAACAAGTTATGTGACTCTTTATGATTTTATGAATTTAAATGAGTTGATTAAATATCGTCACTTTAATAGTGTCTTGTGTTTTGGGCAATCCGTTGCACCCCGACATGTTCCGCCGCCTTTGGTCGGGGTGTGACACCAACAATCACCACATGTACGGTTTTGTCATTGTAGTTAGGATTTTTAGGCTTAAAAGAGATGTCAATTGAAAGATTTATGTTGCCTACTTAAAAACACAGTTAAAGTCAAAGTGTAAATATATAACTTGTAGGAGTTGTTCATATAAATAAAATAAATAAACAGTTTTATTAAACTTATAACACAAAGGAAATTGAAAGCAGTAAATTACAATGCGAAGTTACAAATTTTGGAAAGTTGATTGTGGGTTTGACCAATTACCAAGACCCGAACCAATAACCCGAACACTCGTTAAAACCCATTTTAGTATTTATATTATAAAGGCACTTGCATTCTTGCATTTTTACCAACCTTATTACTTAACATAGGTTGAGTAAAATTAAGGGCTAGATACTTTAACCCGGTTTTGAGTAAACTTATATTCTTAAAGGACTATTATTATAACTTTCTTAAATATTTACATTTTAAACTTTAAACTTTAAATTGTTTGCATTTATTATCATTTATTTTATTTAAAGACTTCCACGACAACATTTCTAATACAAGACTACCTTTCATCTAGACTTTGCTCGTTAAACCTCATCCTTCCGGTTACTCGTCATTTTACCGATCAAGTTTATTACTCGAATGTGAGTACTTTAATCCCCCGTTTTCCATCTTTCGTTTTAGGGGTGATATTGCATACTTATTCAAACTAAATGTTTTATACTTGAGTCTTAAACCACAAACTTTATTGTATACGTTACTTAAATAAATGCTCGATTTGGTGTTATATGCTTACATGCTTATATGCTAATGTGTTTACCGCTTTTGGTTGGTTGATTCATAAATCCTAGGCTATTTGATATTCTCTTATAGCAAGGTGTCATCAATGTATTCTTATTAACGATTTCATATAAATCCTAGGCTATTTGGTATTCTCTTATAGCAAGGTGTCGTTAATGTATTCTTATTAACGATTTCATATAAATCCTAGTCTATTTGGTATTCTCTTATAGCAAGGTGTCGTTAATGTATTCTTATTATCGATTTCATTATCTAAATTGCTACTATTATTTATTGTTTTGTATACAAGTTGTGGAATTTCCTATTATATACTTATTGTTCAAAACTATGAAATTGCTCACCAACCGTTGTGTTGACAAAATTCTATTTTATGCAATGTTACATGTCTGACTTTAGTTGACTCGAGAACTTAGGAACTCTTAAGAACTCTTCGGATTCCATGAATGTGTTTTTTTGTTTTTTATATATTTTTTTAAAAGATTGTTTTTTGTATTTCAAAATGGTTCTCAAAGTTTTAAATTTCAAAATAGTTCTCACATGATCTTAATCCTACACACACACACACACACACACACACACATATATATGTAGGGTTGGTATCATTTAAGAACTCTAAACCGAGAACGACACGTTATTGAATAAATGAAATTTCCTTTATTAATATTATCGAAAGAAGGATGTTACATTACTTGTTGTAAACAATAATCACATGACTAATATACCCTTTTCTTTTAGTTAGTACATATATTTTTTTAGAGTTTATTACAGAAATGTCATTGCTATTGTCTACCATTGATTCATATAATCAGTGGTCCAAATCTACATCTCGCTATAAAGTGACTTCTCGCATGAATCATCCTCTGTATGTATATATAAGGTGGGATCTAAAGAGAACTCCTTTAAAAAGAGAGCTAACAAAGATTTATTTTTAACTTTTTTCAAAATAATATTTTGCGTTATTTTTCTTTCCTCCTAATAAGATGATATTGTTTCTAAAAAAATCTGAAGATGTAATGCATATGTGCATTAATGTGTATTGCATATATAAAATAGTGTTTTATTGCATATAATACAACACAGATGCATTATATAATACACACTATTGAATATATGCAAATACAACACTAATAATTATATGCAAAACACATTATCGGATATATGTAGCATTTAAACATATTTTAAGTGCACACAGCCTCGAAAACATAACAAGGAAATGGGGCTAAAAACTCACCTGGATCATGTTACATTTGTCGTTAATGGTTATTCATTTCTTTAACTGTGCTCGACTAAATGTACATTAATCACGTGTATCAGTAGTTGCCCTAATCACATTATATAGGTTTCGGCAAAATTGACTAAGTCTGGTATATTCTAATCGAGTGCCCCCCATTGTATTCGAGTTCCTTGGTATTCGAATACCTCATGTATTCTTCTTCTTTTCTTTCTTCCTTTCTTTTTTTCCTTCTATTCGAATTTTTCACTCATTCGAATACCACTCGAATACATTTTATTTCGAACACTTGTTTCGTTCGAATACACCCACTGTTGGGTTATTATCACCTTTATTTGCATTTTTACTTCATATACTAACAACCTTTCTCATATTTTGTTGTTATTAAACTTCCTAACGGTTTTCCTTCCATACTAAACCAAGATCTCGCTTCTGTAGCAATAAAGTTTAGACCTTTATCGATTTCGAACCCGTTTAGCTAGATCTAGGGTATCTAAGTGAACCGTGTTCACTAATGAGTTCATTAAGTCCATTTTAAACATCAAGTTTACATTTTTATGGTATAACTACACCCGATTTACTATCCTACTAAGTTTCATGCAAAACCGACCTCGTATTACTCATCCTTTTCACAAACTGAACACTACTCGTTTTACCCGAAATGAATCAACTAACCTGTTTACTATCAAGTTCATTACTTTATCAATAATCATGACCAGATATATCATTCTATCAATTTTCATTTTGTTTAGGTATTGAGGAATACAGAAATCGTTGCTGCATCCAACTAGAATGAGTCAAGACATGTGGTATGTCTGAAAGGACTCCATAAAAGGGACTTGCTGGGATCGTGAGTAACAAAGTGAAGGATGAGAAAGTAGAGATGATCGAGAAGGACAAGTGATTGTCAAGGTATCATAATTGAAAGGCATGAAAGGATGAGGCTACATAGTGTAGCAAATATGAAAGGAAGACGCTAAGAAGAATATAGTCGTGTACCTGAGACTTTATAACACTAATGCACATATGCACTATATCGATTTTTTTTAATTTTTGTATATATATAACACTATTGCAAATATACAATACAAACAACTGTATATATGTTATTCAACACTATTTCAAATATCAAAATGCATACTATTGCACATATGCATTATAAAAAAGTCGATGTATTGCATATATATGCATTACAACGATTTTTTTTAATTTTTTTTATTTTTATATTTTTTTATGGTGAAGAATAATAACATATAAGAAGAATGAAAGAAAAAAACTTTAAAAATATTTTTTAATTAAATTAAAAATAATTTTTTATTAGCTCTAGTTCTCTCTCTGAGGAGGATTTATCTCTTGATCATTTCCCTATATATATATATTACAAAACTCTGAAAAATATAAAAACTTGAAGGAACCCTTGAAAACTAACGTTTTTTTATTAATATTTTTATATGTTAATGTTATTTGAGTGTAGTTTTATCATACTATATATATATATATATATATATTTACGATTACAATTTTAAAAATTAATTTATATACATATCTATGTTTTTTACACATATGTAAATTTGTTAGTACATAAATTTTACACATATGTAAACTTGTGATTAATATATGTAATGTAAGCAAAATTTTATATATATAATATGATAAAACTACTCTAAAATAATGTTAATATATAAAAAAAATATGTTTGGTTGTTAAGAGTTATTAGATTTTTTAGAGTTCTTAAATGCTACCAACCATATATATATATATATATATATATATATATATATATATATATATATATATACCTAAAAGGTTAAAATAAAAATGCATAGTTTTGTAGGAAGAGTAGGAATGACACAAAATTTAGAGTTAGAAACTATGTATCATAAATATATATATATATATATATATATACCTAAAAGGTTAAAATAAAAATGCATAGTTTTGTAGGAAGAGTAGGAATGACACAAAATTTAGAGTTAGAAACTATGTATCATAAGTCCTTAATCTTAGGAAACTATTTGGTATTTTAAAAACTACCCATCTCAACCACTATATCATAGATCCAATGGTCTAGATTTATTCTTACTCTTCCTAGAAACTATTTTTTTTATTGTAACCCACCCCTATATATATATATATAAAGGATCCAATACAATAATCTCTTATCGTACATTACATACGTGACACCATTAACCCTTGATTCAAAAAACACCCGTGGTAAATTTGTAAATTATTTCAATGTGTTTCCATCCTAATTAATCGTTACGTCGATTCAACCATTGTCGCCAACACCATTTGTAGACACCACTTCAATTGAATTGAAATTTGGGAATTCTTTTCAGTTGATAAAAGTCTAAATACGTTCCATTTTTGTTCATATGATGGAAGTGATGGTCGATTAATGATTTTTTTGTGATTACGAGATTATATGAAGTGATTTCAGTGTTCAGTTTCATGTTACAGAAAGTTTAATTTCAGATCTGGGCTTTCGAACGTTTAAAGGTTTGTTCAAGTGTTTTAAAGTTTTTTGATTCTGGGTGTTTAATTTTTTAACTAAACTTCTTAAATTTTTGTTCTGAACTTCTTAGTTTTTTTGTTCTAAACTTCTTAGTTTTTGTTCTGAATAACTTCTTAGTTTTTGTTAAGAACTTCTTAGTTTTAAGTTTATGTTATGAACTTCTTGGATTTTTGTTCTTGAACGTTTAAAGGTTTGTTCATGTGTTTTTAAAGTTTTTTTGTTTCTGGGCGTTTAATTTTGAACTCAACTTCTAAAATTTTATATAGAACTTCTTAGTTTTTGTTCTTAATACTTAGTTTTAAGTTTTGTTATGAACTTCTTATATTTTAAGTGTGTTCATTTTTGTTAGAAATTTGTTATGAACGTTTTTAGATCGTTGTTTTGAACGTTTAAAGTATGTAATTTGTTTTTTGTCAAAATTTTGTGTCTGATTATTTTCACACTCTGTTACTATAATTTTGTTAATTTTTGAATATGTAATTGATCAATTGATTTTTTGGAAGGTATAATTGAGCAATTTTGCATATCAGATTGAATTTTAGAGGTCTCACGCTAGCGATCGAATTACTTTCGACATCTATTCTTTCAATTAATTTGATATGCATATATATGTATGATGAATTAGTTTTTAATCGATGAAGATCGTGAAAATAGGTTTTAGGTTTAATTATAAATTTGCCACCACGTCAAATCAAAATCACTATTCAGGAGTGTCGCGTACGTAATGTATGATAGGCCATTATTTTACAATAACTCATCCCTATATATATATATATGACATTTGTGACAAAACGAGGTATACTATATTCACTACGTAGCGAGTAAACGATAAATCGGTTAATTCGTAGTGCTTAAACGAGTAACCGACTGATACTGATTATGGCATGTATATATACTGAGGGGTCCTATATGAGTTATTCATATGTTATAAAGGCTAACATATTGATATTTAGGCCTCAGTACGTTTAAAACCATTTAAACGAAAAAGGTTTCGTTTATGGTTACGCTATAAGTTTAAACGCAATCGTTAACATCAAAACGAGCATTATAGCATCCATTAAGCCGAAAAAGATTTATAAAACACTTATATGACATGTTCTAAGCAATTCGTGAAAATATTTTGTATTTTTACAACGAGCCAGTACGTTTTTCTTATTTTACAAAAATAGGCTGAAAAACACTCGTTTTGGCGCTGTTTTTCGCACTCGAAATCGTTTTCTTACGAAAAACCGAACCTGAACTAAAATTTGGACCGAGACCGAACCTTGAAACAAAAAAAAGGCATCAATGGGCCAAAGAGAGGCCCAATGGGCCCCTCCTTTCTTCCGGCCGCAAATAAAGGGAACACACCCTTTGATTTTTTTGAATTATATATGTTACTCTATTAAGGTGTACACATTCCAAACCAAGAAACCAAACAACCAGAGCTGTTCTTGAACTTTTCCAGCAAAAACCTTCAAGGTATCGGTCTAATTAACAAGTTTTAATCATGTTTTGATCAAGTTATAATCCTATAAACATATCTTGATTAGTTTTAAACATGTTTAGCCATTCAAAAACCATAAAAATCAACAAAAATCTTGTTTTGTTGTTAAAGATGTATACAAAGCTGAAACATATAGATTTTTGACCAAAAACACGGATTAGAACATGAATACGACGTTTTTACGGTTCGAAAGTTCGGTTTGAAACCAAAACCGAAACCCTAATTAACAAGGATGTTCTATGGATGATTTATGCTTGTTTGTATGTTATATTATTTGTAGATATACTGAGTTTGCGACCCAAGACCCAGAGAGTTGTTTAACCATCGAAAACCACCGAAAACCGACAAGGTAACACCGTATTACTCGTTTAGGGGTTGTTTGTAATTCGATTGAGACGTGATTGTTTTTAGGTTTTGAAACTTTTCAGGGACATTAAGGATCATGTAAATGAGTTCCTGTTCAAATTTGGAAATTTTTTGATAAACAGAGAATATTTGGCGAATTTATTACCGTTTATTAGGGAAAAATAGGTAAACTTCATGAAATATTATGAAATTTGGTTAGGAACCCAGAAATCTTATGTTAAGATCACTGGAAAATTTTGGGAATATTTGGGTATGTCTAAGTATTTTTGTTCAATTGTTTTTTAATCGATTTTTAACAGCCGAAAAACACACAAAAAGGTATTTTGTCAAAGTGTTAGATTCTGGAGATTTTTCAAGAGCTATTTCATGGTATTGTCACCACTTGGAAAAATTATCGGATTTTTCGGATGTCGTTTGGTATAAACGGGCTATTTATTACTTAATTATAACACATTAAATGAATTTTTATACATAGATAATTAATAATAAAATTTCTGAAAATATTTTTATAAAATTATCCATATTTTAATTTATTTTTAAAAAAAAATTCATAATTTATACATAAGTGCATAATTAGATATGAATAATCAAAAATTTAAACTAAATTTTTGTTTTAACGAAACCGGTAGTTTTGTGTTTAACGGACTGACTGGTATGTCAAAATGTCAAAAGTGGTAAAATATCATATTTTTAGATGCATTTGATAAAAAACAAACTTTTTACGAGAATTCCGGACAATTCGGGTGGTTTGTACGCGTTTTGTATAATTAAACCTGTGTGAAAATGAAAACGAACCATGCGATCAATCTAGATACCAAAACCTTAAAATTCTGATATAAATAAATCATTTTATCAATCAATAATTTTACTTAAGTTTATGTGATCTTACCTAATCCCGAAACGCATAAACGATCAACTTGGCTAGGCTCGGAAAACGGTGAAACTGAGCCAAATCTGGTTTTGAACATTTCATAGTGTACAACGTCACAATCTAAGACTATGGTCATGTTCTGGGCTTAACAGCTATACCCAGACTAGTTATACAGTCTGATTTAGCTTAAACATTGTACTAGTATTAACAATACGATACCGATCATAGGAGTCAAGCTATAATCGAGGAACATTACTTACTGATACATATTACCAGCTTGAACTATGATAAGGTGAGTTTCACGACCCCACTTTCTAAACTGTTTTACGAACTTTTGGGGTGGAAAGCATGTTTACATATACTTATATACTTGAAAACGTGTGATGATGTGGATTATCTAAGTACGTACTAACACTTGAAAGTCCCCACAAACACAAGTGATTAACTTCGTGCCAGTGACGTGTGGATAGTACTATCAGTTTGACAAACCCAACTGACAGAGCCGGTGGGGTATGCCGGAACATGTTAAACCAGTTGCACATTGTCATTTATACTTATTACATTCTGCTATGTGGTGTTAAACATAGTACATACTTGGGGCAAAGTGGCTGTTAAATGCCAACGGGAGTACATGGGCAAGGGTGGCCATGCGTGCGAGCTGTCTTGGTTTCACTTGTGGCTTAGTATAATACATCATACACATACATATATACATACGTACTATGAACTTTACGAACTCGTATACTGACTTTGTTCGTACTCGTGAAACTTGAAACTCACCAACTAGACGTAGTTGACCCGTTTTAACATGCTTTCAGGTAAACCGAAGTTGGAATGAATTGCTTACGTGCTTGGTGTTAGAAGTGAAGTTGAATAGATGTGAATAGACGTAAATACATAGTATTGAATAAGAAGCTCGTGAACCGGTTATGTGATTTTCATCTAGTTTGTAACATAGTACCAACCCATGTAATATGATGTAAATTAGTTTGTTGAATTTCTTTATAAACAATGTGGTTGATACCAGAATTATCTGTTACATTCCCGTAATACGTTTCCTCAACTATTTAGTCGGGGTGTGACAATATATATATATATATTGGGAGATGATCATGAGAGAACTCCATTTAATGGAGAGAACAAAAAAACTAATAATGAGGTATTCTTCACCACAAAAAAAATTTAAAAATAAGAAAATATAAAAAGACCCCGTTGTAATGCATATATGCAATACATCGACTTTTTTTATAATGCATATGTGCAATAGTGTGCATTTTGATATTTGAAATAGTTTTGAATAACATATATATAGTTGTTTGTATTGTATATTTGTAGTAGTGTTATATTATATACAAAAATAAAAAAAAATCGATATAGTGCATATGTGCATTAGTGTGTGTATTACATATATGCAATAATGTGTTTTGCATACAATTATTAGTGTCGTATTTACATATATTCAATAGTGTGTATTAGATAATGTATTTGTGTTGTATTATATGCAATAAAGCACTATTTTTTATATACAATACACATTAATGCACATACGCATTACATCGACGGTTTTTTTATGAACAATATCATCTTATTAGAAGGAGGAAAGAAAAAAAAATCATAAAATATTTTTTTAAAAATAGTTAAAAATAATTTTTTACTAGTTTTTAAGAGGAGTTTTCTTTAAAACCTACCCCTATATATATATAAATATATATATATATATTGACTCTATGAACAAAAACATAAAATCAAGATATATATTGAACGATGACTAAAGTAAACTGCTTAATCTAAACCTTAATTAACCTTTTACACAGTTACCATAAAAAAAGAAATTGACGATAAACATAAACTGAAAGAGAAAAGCCATGAAATTGATAGACTCACGCTAAACTAAACTGATTTAATACAAATCCCAAATTATTTTTTTATAAAACCACAAGCGTATGGCCACAAGTTACTGGAAGAGCCTTTGTGGCGTGTGTCAGTAATTGCAATTACATATGTTTAGATTCTAAGATTAGTCATATTATAGTGTTATGCCTTATACTTGTTCAGTCATGTCTATGTTCGTCTTCGGCACGCAAGTTTTGTATGTTATTATGATAATTGTCAGATAGTTAAGCTAGAACTTACTCAGTGTTGCTGACTTTTGGATTCACTTTTGGTTAGCAGGTTACAGTTTGTTGGAATAAGTATTGTTGTGCTTGTAGAGTTATCCAATCAATTAGGGTATCCCTAGTCAATTAATCGGTATGTTATGACTTCATAGAAGTTTTAATTACGTCAAGTTTTTTAAGACTTCCTTTGTGCTAATGTTTAATTCGAGTTTAAGAACTAGTTACAAACGTATACACAACGTACAAGTCACTCTAGGTTCCGAGCGTTTCACGGTTCACAAAGAGTGTCCCGTCTCAAATATCACCAATGTGTATGAAGCTTAATTAGCGCATAGTGAAGTATATAAGCACTTCATATTTAAGCATGCTTAGGCGGGATTAGTATCAGGATGAGTAACCTCCAAGAATGTATCCATTAGGGCAATCAAAAACAAATTTGTGACTCTCAAATTGGGCAATCCATTAGGGGAAATGAATATTATTGGTGGTACGAGACATACAAGGGCCAGATATTACATCATTATTATTTATTTTTTTTAACGGCCAACAAATCCTCTAAATGGACTACTAACTAAATTCACCACATTGGGATACACTCGTCTTTCTATCCGGGGAAACGCACGTGAACACTTGCCCGAAATCACGACAGTACGATAAGATAAAATATTTTCAATTAAAGGATCAAACTAGTGAACGTCACCTAACCATCTAGTCTACCATTATTATTATTTTATTTATTCTAAAGAACGTTTACGATGTATATCCAACTAAAAAAGTTAAAGCAAAGCAACAACCATACCAAAAAAATTGATAGAAGTAAGCTACCATTGTCAGGATCTGAACTGATGGGTAATAATAGTAGCAACAAATAAAAAGGAAAAAGTTGCACTGATCTCTTTAAACAAAACTATGCGGGCCTCTAAAAAGAATGTATACATGCCAAGAAAACGCTAATGCGTGACTCTGAATAAGACAAGTAAAAAAAATAAGTAAAACTAAATGCATAATACAAATCTAAGAGCATTCTTATCCCATCTCCTATAATTATGTGAGAGAAGTTTGCAAATTACAGGATGAGGTTGTGAGTGTAAGTTATAGGGTGCAGAGAGAAATGTAGTGATATTTTGTAAATTTGGGGAAACATTGTTTGCCTCTATTTACTTTTTAATATTTGTTGGATTGATTGTGAGTAGGGGAGAAAGAAAACTGTAATGATAAAGGCATAAAAAATATTATATAATTGAACATGAGAGAGAAATGTAGTGTTTTTAGTGTAATTATAGATATAGGGATGGGAAACGGGTTGAGAATGCTTTAAGCCAAACATGTACGCTCCTGAAAAGCTCATAATGTCCTCAAAGAGGTCAATCCTAGCAAATCGTATCTAATCCGCTCATTTAAAGTCTGTGAAGGATTTCCACTATCCTTACGGGGTCGTCGTTAGTCTCATCTTCACGTGTCCAAACCATCTCAATCTTCGCTTCCTTATTTATTCGAGAGGAGTGTCACCCCTAATTACTTTCTGAAAACTTCATACTTATTCATTTATCTTTGTGTGTCCATGCATCTACCGCAGTATCCTCATCCATAACCTTCTATTTTGGCGTTTGTCTCTTCTTGGCAATGAATCAGTTCCGTGTATTAATTTGTTTATCAAGCCAATTTCGCTAAATCAGTTAAATAAAGAAAGTAATTCTTTTAAGTTCACAAAGATACATTATTTTTTATTTACTGTCCCTATTTTTTAAAAAAAAAACAAAAAAAGAAGCTTATTCAAGTTATTGCTATAATAATGTCACGGAATTTCTAGAAATGTTAGTTGAATTATAGAAAGGTCAAAGTTTCAACACGAATGTTTCGAAACATGTGCAACTGTGCTTATAATTCAGAAATAGGCCATCATATCTTCATGCGTGGAAACAGGAAAAATTTCCTAAATGATCCTAAAGAAGAAAAAGAAAAAAAAGAATTTTCTTTCTCTCAAGATTTCTAAAACAATCCGAAAATATGTACTGAGGCGACATCTTGGAGAAATAAACGACGGTATTTGTTAACCAAACAAAAGCTGACACGTGTAAAGATTCTGACACACCAGACGAGATTTTTAAAAATCTCGTCTGTTCCGACCCTTTTTTTAACTTAATTAACTTTTTAAAAAACCGTCTCTCTAGACGGTTTTTTTATGTTTCTCGTCTGTTCCGTTCATATTAATTTTTTCTTGAGATTTGAGCTTTTTTAATTTTGTCTTGGTAGACGCATTTTGATTGAATTTCGTCTTCCAAGTTCATATTCCAAAGTTTCTTATCTTGTAAGTTCAAATCCTCTTTTATTCTCCTATCTATATCTTCATCTTCTTATATCTATAACCATCTATAATCCATCAATCTCATAACCACACTTTAGCGAAATGAAGTATAAGAGAGGAGATCGAGTAGAGGTTGCGGATTTGGGTCCCGGGTTTTTGGGATCGTACTACGGCGGTAACATAATTTCCACGTTTGGAGATGAATATTATCAAATTCCATAAAACTAATTGAAAGCTAACTAGAACTTGAAGATAAAAAGGAAGAACATGAAGAGATGAAGAT
Organism: Bidens hawaiensis; assembly: GCF_021521415.1. Classification (NCBI taxonomy): domain Eukaryota; kingdom Viridiplantae; phylum Streptophyta; class Magnoliopsida; order Asterales; family Asteraceae; genus Bidens; species Bidens hawaiensis. The sequence continues at coordinate 39,881 of NW_027496071.1, forward strand.
GAATCAAATACTTGAAGAAGTTGATAATTAAAAATGATAGTTTAATTAGGAAAGTGGGGTCTACCTAAAAATAATTAAAAATACCGTCGGATTAGACGGAATAATAAAATACATGGTCGATCTAGACGGAATACGAAAAATCTTATCGGTCCAGACGATATTTAAACTTTTATAACCACCAAATAAGAAACTTTGGAATATGAACTTGGAAGACGAAATTCAATCCAAATGCGTCTACCAAGAAGAAATTAAAAAAGCTCAAATCTCAAGAAAAAATTAATATGTACGGAACAGACGAGAAACATAAAAAAACCGTCTGGAGAGACGGTTTTTTAAAAAGTTAATTAAGTTAAAAAAAGGGTCTGAACAGACGAGATTTTTAAAAATCTCATCTGGTGTGTCAGAAACTTTACACGTGTCAGCTTTTGTTTGGTTAACAAATACCGTCGTTTATTTCTCCAAGATGTCGCCTCAGTACATATTTTTTGGATTGTTTTGGGAATGTTGAGTTAAATAAGATTTTTTTTTCTCTCTACTTTAGGGTCTTTTAGGGAATTTTCTCGTGGAAATATCTAATTTTGCACCAAACAAAAAAATAAGGAAGAAGTTGGAGGTTTCCTATGAATTGAGGTGAAAGTTGAGCCACAAAAATAAGTGTCTCCTATACTGTTTTAATAGATTGTAAAATTGCTTATTGGCTTTTTGGTGTTTTCAAATACCTAATAAGCTAAAATGTGTTTAGCAATCACAAAAAACATTTTTATTTTAGTTTTTTAAAAGCGTTAAAAATAAGTTTTTCAAAATCCTCAAATCCTGATTTTCCAAAATGGTTTTTTTAAAAAAGCAATAAGTCAATAAATATTTTTCAAACTCAATTTCAAACATATAAAGATCTACAGAAGTCATCTATTTCATTTATTATGTTTTTAAATGTAAGATTTCATAAAACAAGAGCAACCTAGGGCCCAAAAAGAGAACTAGTGGAAGTCCACCACCAACAAAACATCACAGATTAACAAGGAAGGGGACTCACTAACTAATACGTTCAAGTGTGCTTATCATTATCAATAACCGACTTCCAGAACCTGACTCCCTTCACATTTCACCCCAGACAAGGAGGCGCAAATAATGTAGAAGTCAGCTATTAAGGGCTCTGTCCTATAGTACTCAATGTAGTATTCTTTTTTTTTCCTTTTTTTAACAAAAGTAGTTAATGTGGTTGAATAATTCAATAAGCACCTCTCACTATATCCCGCAAAAAAAAACCTTCATGAGTCGAGCAACCGAGTCGAATTCAAAGATCTACAAAGCCAGAAAGGCCAGGTTATTTATAACTGAGACGAATTTAGCACGCTATTCATGTCGAGAAAGGTTAGAGCCATCTGAATAATCTTAGCTCAACATGATCATTTTTAAGGCCCCAGAATCTTTAAATATATATCCTCTAATGAAAAGCTACAAGTTTTTGTCACTTGTCATCTTAACATTAAACCTCACTCTTTTTAATAAATTTATAATAATATTTACCATTCCTAAAATTTATGTTTCAAAAATTATTAATTTAACTAGTTTTTATCCCCCGTATTACGGTGTTGTTTTATATTATTCATTTCGAGTATTTATATATTTTTTTGGATTTTAATTTTATTTATTGTAATGAAGTTAATAATATACTTAGGGTTTGATGATGAAAATGTTTCACAAATAAATAAGATGTTATAACTCGGTTTAAATTGGGTTTGGTGAGACCCATGACCCGCTTATTTTTTTACTATAAAATTATTTCTTAATTATAAAATACATAATTTAAAAAAATGATACTAATTTTTAGTATATCCCTATTTTATAGGAATTTTATATCAAATATTTGGTGAGATTAATTTTTAATTTAATGAGATGTTATAATCCGTTTAAGGACTATCTGGATTTGGTGTGGCTCATACCCGTGAATTTGAGTCAAATGCATAAGACGTCTCCACTTACAAGTAAAGCAATCTGGTGGCTTGAAAAAATATATAAAAGTTTCGTTTATATATATTTAAGATTTAAGATTAAGATAGTTACTCTCTTATTTGAAATTTATAATTATTTAAAAGAAAAAATTTCATTCATAATACGTACATTTACTAAAAAAAGATTTTTGAGTTTAAGCTTTATTACGCTTGTATGTTCATCAAGTTTTGCTATATATAAAGATAAATATGTGTTTCGTATCTTTTATACCAATTAGTACCCATAATAATCAAACTTGAACCGATCTTTACTCTGTAAACATGTATGTCAAGTGTCAAAAACACAAATTTTCGCTCACAATAGGTGTATTGGTACGTACGCTGGCTAATGATCTTGTATAATATTGAGTCTACACAAACAGCTCCCATTGCTTGTGTATTATCATATGCCACCCTACGAATATAAAATACACACAAAGTATAATTGTAACAGCCCTGCGTAACCACATCATGATATTGTCCGTTTTTCCGGGACGAACCACCATAGCCTCACTGATTTTGTCACGATAGGAAAGGTATCCACATCCTTGTAAACTTCTTGTAAAGAATGTTTCCTTCTCCTTCCGATGTAGGATATTACAGTAATACAATTACACATGCATAGCTTGGTAAAATCATAAATAATATTAACAAAAACCAACAACTAACCATCACACATCAATCCAGGGGCGGATTTATGTACAAGGTTGGGGGTGCACGGGAACCCTCCGAGATTCGAAATTATAGTGTAATTCTATATATATAAAATATGAAGTGCACCCCTTTATAAAATTGAAGTGCACCATCTTAACAAACTAAAAAATTGGTGGAGTGGTTAAAAACACTTGTTGCTGCAGTTGATGTCCCAAGTTCGAGGCTCCCCCCCCCCCCGTTTTTAAGGTTTGTGTTTTAATATTTTAGGGTTTTAACTTGCAAATTTCCAGCCACATAATTGACGAACGCAAATTATGCTCCCACCTCCTCCGACGATTTTCCGCCTCTAGCCTCCTCCTTTCCACGGTTTGTAATACATCAAAACTATTTACGATCTTCTTTAATTTATCTACAATAGAGTGTTCACCAACAAACAAAACAATAATTGCATGAAAACTTTACAATAACAACATGAGCCATATTGGGCATTTTTTTTGTAGCAACTAGCAGGCATGAAAACTATTTACAATCTTCTTTAATTTATCTACAATAGAGTGTTTCACCAACAAACAAAACAATAATTGCATGAAAAATTTACAATAACAACATGAGCCATATTGGCATTTTTTTTGTAGCTAGCAGGTGTCATGAAAGCCTTTATATGGAATAGTTACTTATTAGCAATTACTGTTTAGTTTTGAAAGTTGATTTTTGCTACTTGAATGATGGTGTCTTTTATATTACAATATCGTATTTTTATTATGTGCTAAACCGTACCCGACCCGAACCATCCAACCCACCCAAACCTTCAAACCGACCAGAATTTTTTATAACCGGCTCCATGAAATTGGAACATCTAAAAACTGTGCACCCCTTGAAAAAAATCCTGGATCCGCCACTGCATCAAGCTGTTCAGAAGGTCAACAGTATATTGGTATATTTTCAAGTTGTGTATATTGTTTATTCAATTTTTTCCTCATTTATTTTTGTTGTTTGTTGTTCTTTACCAAATGGGGATCGGTGAGGTCTATTGTATTTAGTCCAAATAATGAGTGGTTCTATACCGATTCTACATGAGATCGAACGATTAATTTAGTTCTTGATCAAAATTAAATCTAGAAATTATAAACCCAAAATATAATAAGAAATTTTAGTATACATTATACAATAGTTTTTGTGTAACTATAATACTATATGCCACATACGTATAATTTTAGAAATCTTAAGAAGGTAACACACCTTAAACTTAAATTCATGTTGTTCTCACAATTCTTTGCATAATTATTATTTCTATATATGTTAGTTATTGCTTCTAAGAATATTGTTATTGCTTCATATGCAGTAGGTTACATTAATCCTAATTTTGCGAGATCAATTATTTATGTTAATAATTAATGTTAGTTGTATTTAGTTATAATTAGGGTTTTAGCCCATATTGTTGGCTAAAGCCCATGGGCCTTTTATGGGTTGATAGCTAGGGTTTATTTGTGTATAAATAGATGTAGTTGTTTATGTATTTCTCACACCTTCAAGTAATAAACATTACTTCACTACAACCATCTTATTCTTTACATGGTATCAAAGCCAAGGCTCTCGGTACAAACCTGAATCCCGGTTCCCGTCCCGACTTCCGTTCCAAGACCTGTTCAAGTTCAGATCTGTTTGAAGTTCCAAGTCACTGTTTGAGCTGCTGTTCGAAACAATTCTTTTTCGGCAGACTTTTACAACTCACCGCCGCCGCCATCGTACTCACCACCCTCCGATTTGCCTTCCCTGAAAATCCGACGTCCAACCGCCTCCCCACGCGCCACCTCGCCAACGTCACTGCCGCCCACGCGCCGCCGCGTGACGGCGCGTGCTCCATCTTCCGGCCGCCGTATTTTTCCAGGTTACTTATTTTCTACTTCCGCGCCACCCTGTGTTGTTAGTTTTTCAATCCGGGAACTTTTAGTTTTCAGTCTCAGTTCACGTGTGTATTCGTTCAGATAAGAAACTTTCAGATCCAATGGCTGATAAAAAGGCTTCAGAAAATCAGATTGCTCCAGGTATTATTAATTATTCAGCTGTTCTTCGCATTCCGATCAAACTTGACTCAAAAAATTGGGGTTCGTGGAGTCTCTTTGTCCAAAAGGGTATTGAAAGTATGGACAAAGATGATCATCTCACTAAACGACCCCCGGACCCGATTACCAAAGAATGGAAAATTGATGATTGCGGAATCCTAATGGCCCTATGGAATGCTATGGATACACAAATCCTTACTATTGCTCAAAACTTTTCCACCGTAAAGGAAATGTGGGATCACCTCTCTTCATCCTTTTCGGCTAAGGAGTCTATCTCTCATGCTTATTCTGTGGTTCAAGCCTATGGTCGGGCCGAGCAAGGTGATTCTACATTTACCGACTATTTCACACGATTTTGCAAACTCCGAGATGAGCTTCGCACTATGTTTCCACCCACTACTGATTTGAAGATTCAGGAGGAGCGAAACGCCAAGATGGATGTCATGACCTTCATTGCCGGGATATCACCTAAGTATTCAAGCGCCCGACCCCTACTGTTGAGCAACTCCTCTGCTACATCTTCAGTTGCATCAACCTTTCACCTGTTACGGGAAATGTATGGTCCTGGTGCAACTCTACCTCCTACTGCTACATCGGCTATGTATACATCTACTGGTCGGGGTACTGGTCGAGGTTCTCATATGACCCACAAAAAGGGTATTGGACGGGGCGGTGGTCTTGTTTGTTACTATTGCAAGGAACCAGGTCATACGAAATGGGACTGCCCGAACCGCCCTCCTGGAAGTCAGCCACCTCCTCGTCCTAAAGCTCGTTTGGCTACTGCTGGTGAGACTTCAGATCCAACCGCCACTCCCACCTACACAGTTAGCGAAGAAGACTATTGTCGTCTCCAGCAGCTTCTAGCCTCTCAGACTCCTGCTCCTGCTCCATGTGCCAATACGGCCGATTCAGGTACGCTTCCTAGTCCTTCTTCATCTTGGATTATTGATTCGGGTGCCACTCATCACATGACTGGGAACTCGGGTATTCTGTCCAACCTTAATAAAGTCTCCCACCAACCTGTTCGACTGGCTGATGGGTCTTCCTGTCCTGTACTGGGGGTTGGATCCATTAACACCTCATCCAACTTAAACCTCTCGTCTATTCTATATGTTCCTAAATTTCCCGATAACCTTTGTCGGTAAGCCAACTTACTAAACAACACAATTGCTCCGCTAAATTTTATCCTACTCACTGTATCTTTCAGGAACTAGGGACGAACCGTCTGATTGGCACAGGTTTTGAATCTGGAGGCCTCTACCGCTTAACCTTCCCATCAGGTCCTACATGTTCTACAGCAAATGCTTCAGTCAAGGAGGAACACTGTCGGTTAGGTCATCCCTCTACAGCGGTTATGAGGCAAATGCGTCCAGATTTACCACTTTCGTCTTTTAATTTTCATTGTGAGTCGTGTCAACTTGGTAAACATACCAGGCGTCCCTATCCCCCTAGAGTGTCTAATCGAGTCAGTTTTTGTTTTGAACTTTTGCATTCTGATGTATGGGGGCCTTGCCCTACCAAATCTACTTTGGGTTTTGAATATTTTGTTAGCTTTATTGATGACTATTCTTGCACTACTTGGATTTATTTGATGAAATCTCGTAGTGAGGTTTTTTCCATATTTCAAGAATTTAATGCTTATGTTCAAAACCAATTTAACACCACCATTAAAACTTTCCGATCCGATAATGCTAAGGAATATTTTTCCACCAACTTTTCTTCGTACTTTAAAAACAACGGCATTATTCATGAATCATCATGTGCATATACATCTCAACAAAATGGTGTGTCTGAACGCAAAAATCGTCACCTATTGGATGTTGCTCGCACACTCATGATCCAATCACGTGTCCCTCATCGTTTTTGGGGAGATGCCATTCTCACAATTGCATATCTGATTAACCGTATGCACACACCCGTTCTTCATGGTAAAACACCGTTTTCTGTACTATGTCCCACCGGTATTCCTTTTCCTCTCGCACCTAAAGTCTTTGGTTGCGTTGCCTATGTTCATGACCATCGTCCGAAAACAATCAAACTTAATCCCCGAGCCCTTCGTTGTATCTTTGTTGGTTACTCACGGGTTCAAAAAGGGTATCGGTGCTATAGCTCATCTCTTCACCGATACTTTACTAGTGCCGATGTCACTTTTAATGAGTCTTGTCCTTACTTTCCTGAGTGTTCCACTCCTGTTTCTGACCCATTTCCTGACCTCGATATACCCATATCTCCCTTCATCCCCACCATTCCTGTGTCAATTCCTTCTACCGATCCAATCTCTACTGATTCTGACCCACCGACAGAATCTCCGCCACTGCTTTTCACATATGCTAGGCGAGGTAGGGGTCAAACATCAGCGACTCTTGATTCACATCCTGGCCACGACCCCGAATTACCCTCCGACACTCCGTCTACATCTGAGCAATCCACACCTCTCACTAATACATCCTTACCCGATCCAACAACCTCTGATACACCCGTTTATGATCCTCCTGGTGCCCCACTTCCCGATATACCTATTTCCTTTCGCAAGGAACCCCGGAAATGTACTCGTTACCCAATTCAGGACTATGTTGCCTACACCCACCTATCTCCTGAATCTCATGCGTACACCACTACCCTTGATTCCTACCCGATTCCCAAAAATGTGACTAGCGCTCTCGCTCACCCAGGATGGAGACAGGCTATGGAAGATGAAATTGGGGCTCTAAAGTCCAATCATACATGGGATCTTGAAACACTTCCTGAAGGGAAGCGTATTGTTGGTTGTCGTTGGGTGTTTACGGTTAAACTACACCCGGATGGCTCCTTACACCGCTCAAAGGCTCGGTTGGTTGCAAAAGGGTATTCTCAGGCATATGGCATTGATTACGATAAAACCTTCTCTCCGGTTGCTAAAATGCCATCTGTCCGTATTTGTATCGCTCTTGCTGCCATTAATCATTGGCCGCTCCACCAGCTTGATGTCAAGAACGCCTTTCTTAATGGTGTTCTTGAGGAGGAGGTATATATGGAGCAGCCCCCAGGGTTCGTTGTTAAGGAGGAGGCCTCGAAAGTTTGCAGACTACGTCGTTCTCTATATGGTCTTAAACAGTCTCCCAGGGCATGGTTTGGTCGATTTTCTAGTGTTATGGGACAGTTTGGGATGACTCGGAGTGCCTACGATCACTCTGTCTTCTTTAGACACCGGAAAGGAAAGAGGATTATTGTAGTTGTCTATGTGGATGACATTATAATCACAGGTGATGACGAGGTCGGGATTACCGAACTCAATCAGTTTATTCAGTCTCAGTTTCAGGTCAGCGATTTAGGTCGATTGAGGTATTTCCTTGGCATAGAAGTATCCCGCTCTCCACAAGGAATACTTCTCTCCCAAAGAAAGTATGTTCTTGATATGTTAACTGAATGTGGCTTACTGGGTTGTAAACCTGTTGATACCCCAATGCTTCCTACAAAGAAACTCCTCCCAAAGGAAGGAGATCCAATGAAAGATCCTGAGCGATACAGACGGTTGGTTGGTAAACTTAATTATTTAACCGTCACACGACCGGATATCTCCTTTACTGTCAGTGTTCTGAGCCAATTTATGGCTGCACCATACACCGGTCACTGGGATGCTGCCCTTCGTGTCTTAAGATATCTTAAGACCTCACCTGGCTTGGGTATATTATACTCCGATCAGGGTCATTTTCGTGTAGGTGCCTTCACGGAAGAAGGAGATGGTCGGATATCAGGGTTCTCAGATGCAGATTGGGCAGGTTGTCCGATTTCTCGACGATCTACCACTGGATATTGTGTGTTTGTTGGAGGAAATCTTGTATCATGGAAGAGTAAGAAGCAACACACGGTTTCCCGGCCGAGTGCCGAATCGGAGTATAGAGCCATGGCAGATGTAACATCAGAGATGACATGGGTTCGTCGTCTTCTCAGAGAGCTCGGGGTTGTTTCTAATGACTTGATGAGGTTATACTGTGATAGTCAGTCAGCCATTCACATAGCCAAGAATCAAGTATTTCATGAGAGGACAAAACATATTGAGGTCGACTGCCACCTTATCAGAGATCGAGTAGTAGGCACACAAACTGATCCTCCTTCCATTCAACCAGTTCATGTGAAGACAAATTTTCAGCTAGCAGACATTTTAACTAAACCGCTCCGGAAAGCTCAGATAGATTTTATTTGTAACAAGTTGGGCATGATTAACATCTATGCTCCAACTTGAGGAGAAGTGTTAGTTGTATTTAGTTATAATTAGAGTTTTAGCCCATATTGTTGGCTAAAGCCTATGGGCCTTTTATGGGTTGATAGCTAGAGTTTATTTGTGTATAAATAGATGTAGTTGTTTATGTATTTCTCACACTTTCAAGTAATAAACATTACTTCACTACAACCATCTTATTCTTTACAATTAATATATAGTTAGTTGACATTTATGGCGTCAATAGTTAAGTTGATATAATATATATCCTATTCTTTACAATTAATATATAGTTAGTTGACATTTATGGCGTCAATAATTAAGTTGATATAATATATATCCATCTATAATGAGCGCATATAATATCAGATTTTCTGAATTAAGTAGCTTAAAATTTTACTCTTTTTAGTAGTTTGCTATCTGTGTATTGCTAAGTGTCTTTACTTGTAGGATGTATGTTTACTCTGTTTACCTGTATGTAGCTTTCTGAGCTGGTGATCTCTTTAGAAGCAGCCTCTCTCACGGATAGAAAAAAGACTTGTCTACATCTCATCCTCCCCTGACCCTACCGATGGCGTGCTATGCGGTGGAATATACAAGGCTTGATTGATTGATTGAAAATTTTACTCTTTTTCTTATACCTTGTGATAACAATTTCGGATAAACGGGTCTGTGTTTCTTAACCCTAACTAACGTCTTGTTTAATGTCTATGGACAGATTTGGGATGTGGGATCATAACAATTAAGCTTGAGAAATAACCGCGTTGTGAAAAGCCTTGTTTAAGTTAATTACCAAATATATAACATATAGAAAGTAACTACGATTAAGATAAAGTTCAACAAAAATAATAAAGAATATATATGTATCATCAAGCTAGGCTTAACAAATTCCTACGTAGTATTGAATACTATGTCCTCAAATCAATAGAATATCATCAAGACACTTATTGATACGAGAGTATTGTGTTTGGACGCTTAGGACAGTAAAATTGGCGCTAGAAAAACATTAGAATTAAACTTAACTTAAATGAGTGAAAATTAGAGAGCCAACTCAGCCTAGCTAGCTAGCTCCTTTACAACCGAACTCGGTTCATTTATACGACGAATAGTTGTTTTTTCACAAGTTTTGTTGACATAAATTACAACTCGTTAATCATATTAATTTGTTAGAAAGAGTTTGTTAGAAACCCACGCAGTAACATGACAACTTAATTATTTTAGGATTTCATGGGTCAAAACACGTACTATTAATTGGTTATCAATCGCCTTACAACGTTAAATATGGGTTATGGCCTCCATCAAATTGAACGACAACTCAATTATTACGATGGCTTGACATAAGTACTCACGCATGCATCTAAGTCCTTGTCTTCAGTAGTTAGGTTGACTTTTAAACGAAACCATGCGGTTGAATTTAACTCGTTTTGCTTATACAAGGAAGGCATGTTTTCCATTTCACTCATAATTATTACTCCCTCCGTCCCTCTACAAGTGTCATAGTTTGAAAAACACAAAGTTTAAGAAAATTTGAATGATTGTACTTTTTGATTAACAAATGACTATAATGCCCTCAGGGGCGGACCTACCCTGAGGATACAGGGGTCGGCCATCCCCTATGAAAACTTTTTTTTAGTAGTATTATAGTGTTAAAATCTTGACCGACCCCTATGAAATTTTGACACCGATCCCTGGGAAGTTTCAAAAGCAGATAGGTGATAAGAATAATTGAAACCAGAAGTGAAACTTAGCCATGTTTTTTGGTCGTCGGCGTTAGCAGTATTATCAGAAAGGTAAACGTTGCACAAAAGAGGAAGATGACCTTTTATTAGTTAAGATGAATATTGGGCCTATTCGAACTTAAATCACGGCCCATTGTTTAATAATTACCGCAGGGTTAAAATATGGAAACAAAAGTCCAATATAAGAGAAACTTAAATTAATATTTAATAGTTATTTAATTACTGTTTTCAAACATTTATCTCAATACGTTCCTTTTATTTTTGTTTTTATTTTTTTGAACTTATCCTTTTCGTTTATTTTTATTAAATTAAACGCTTTTGTTTTTTTCTTTTTTAATATTTGATGGTTTATAAAGTATAAAGATATATTCTAAAGAAAAACTTAGAATATCATTTATCATATCCTCTAAAAAACATTAAAAGTAATTATTTTGTGCATGTAGCACATTGGTTGTTTTTAACAAAAGAAGTAGTCAACATGTAACTATGAATATAAAAAAACACCTTAATATCAAACATCCGCCTGAAATATTCTAGGGGTGTGTTTGGTAGAGGGATTTGATTGGGGTGAAATGGAATTAGAAATATTTCTTTTGTTTGTTTTCCACTTTTCATTTCTATTTCTCTTTCTATTTCTCTAAAACTAGAGAATTCCATTTCTCTTTAAAACAAAGAGAAATCCATTTCTCAGCAGCCTCCTCATAGCATGCCACCACCTCGTCTCCGGCCACCACCTCGTCTCCGGCCGCCACCTCGTCTCCAAGTCTGCAACCGCCACCTCGTCTCCAAGTCTGCAACCACCACCCCGTCTCCGCCGTTCGCAGTGGTGAACACAGAGATGGTAACCGGTTGTAGGTTGCAGGTGGTACGGGTGAACGGAGATTAGGGTTTCAAGTGGTGGTTCGTGGTAGGTTAGGGTTTTCAGATGGTCGGGTGATTGTGGTCGCAGGTGGGTGACAGTGGTGGTGGAAATCGGCGGTGGTCGCAGGTGGCTTCTGATTATCATCATCATCATCGCCACCACAACCACCACCACAAAATCTCCAAAGAGGCAGTGATGACAGATCTGAGCCTCCTTTTTCTATATCTTATGTTCCAAAAATTTGAATCTTTTTAATTTCTTGTGTACTGTGGTTGAAGAAGGGGATTTGGTGGCGGCAGCCGGTGGTGGTGGGCTGTGGTTGAAGAAAGGGCTGTGGTGGTGGTGCTGGTGGTGTGGGGCTGTGGTGGTGGGGCTGCGGTGGTGAGTGGTGTCAGGTTGGGTGGAGGTGGGGTTGGGTATGGAAGAGTTCTCTGTTTATTTCTCGTGTACCAAACAAGAGAAATGATTCTCATTCTCCATACCAATTCTCTTTTTCTACAATTCAATTTCCATTTCTATTTTCTCTCCTTTTCCATTCTCTGTACCAAACACCCCCTAGGTTTCGTCACCGTTGAGGAAAATTTGAACGATAACTATATCTAGATCATTTTAAAATACTTGTCTAAAGAATATCAAAGTATATGATATTTCAGTTTGATTTCAAAAAATGAAAACTCATACTTAACAACTATAAATATATTGTATTTTGATTATGCATTTCTAATGATATTTTGTTTGATTGTATTATTTTTATATGCTCCAACTCGACCCACAACGGCTGAACCGAACCAAAATGAAATTATATACGACTCAACCCGAAGGTCCGAACCGGGCCGAAAAATTTTTTAATAACTGTGTATCGACCTAAAATTTCCGACCCCTATGAAAAAATTTTCTGGATACGCCACTGAATGCCCTTAATATATATGAAAAGACAAAATTTAAGAACGTTTGAATGATTGATTTGTGTAAGGGTAAACTTGGAAATTAGTTAATAAATTTTAAAGATAGACATTTGTAATGGGACAAACTAAAAAGGAAATACGTACACTTTCAAAGAGACGGAGGGAGTATTAGCAAAGCCGATCAGAAGTCAAATGAAAATTTATTATATATGATAATGCGAGTGGAGTTGTCTATAACAACTAAAATTGAGAAGTTAGGAGTGTCGAATTATTAAGTTGCTATTATGAGATTATGATCGACTAATAAACTAGGAGTGTCGTATTATTAAGTTGTTATTATCAAATTATGATCGGCCAATAAACTTTAAATTATTAAAACCCAACTTGCCAAATTGAATATATACAGTTAGAGAGATTTTTTTTACATAACCATTGAATATATCTTATTAATCATTATTGTACTGCGATTGTGTGGCCTTGCATGTAGAAAGGAAAAAAATGAAAATTAGTCTTCAATATCAGTTAATTTATTTCAAAACGGCGAAATATATATTCATAAATGAAGGGCGGAAACTAGCAAGTTGCTAGACCCAAATTGAAACACCAAGGTTACAAAGTACAATAGAACAAAGTATAAACTTGCAACAATCATCTCAAAGTAAGAAATTAAGCTTGACTCTATGTTAAATCCACAAGAAGGTAGTACTCTTTAATCATATCATCCATGGACCATAGGTACCCATAAATGTGTTTTTTGTTGTTAAAAATCATATCATTTGTACTCATATCATTTGTACATATCAAATACACCAACATGAAATAAGAATCAGCGCATGAACCGCTTTGTTTTTTAAAGAGGCAGGGGAAAACAATTTTTAAATCTCCGGCCAACAAGTCTCGAAAGGATGATGCGTTGGTGGATGTTCATGAAGACATACGATTTATAAGATAGGCAATGGTGTTAAAAGCAAAGGCCAAAACAGTTGAGAAACAGAAGATTAAGTTAGAGGAGTAAAATTAGTTTCAACAACATGGTGCTGCTAGCGGCATTCGACAAAACCATTTTGTTCACTAGTATGCGGAAAAGAGAGTATGTGAACAATCCCAAGGTGCAAAAACCTATCACAAGTCGAAATTCACCAACCTAATCCGTTCCGACAGTTTTGATATTACATATTAGCACAAAGTTGACATATAGTCATGGCAACTAAGTTTGTAAACGTGTTATAGACAACATATCTTAAGAGAATACTCCGCATATAACAGGAAAATTGATCAACATATAACATGAAATAACGGTGGTTGTAAGAAGAAAAGTTCTAAAATTAAGAAAATTTTACTTTACGACTAAAATAGAAAAAATTCACATTTGGCTAAAACAAAATATAAAATCGGGTTCATTTATAGATATACGTTGTGTGCTCTTAGGATCCTGACATGTAATAATATGATGAAAATGATTTCTTATAAAGACAATCACACTTTAATATTAAAAAACAGAATAACAAAAATTAGAGTGGTTGCACCATGTAGTGAACAATTAAACAAGCAATTGGTCGAACCAATTTGAAGTTCCTTATGTATTTATTTTTATTAGGACAAACTGGATTATGATAATCTAAACTATAATCGAATAACAAAAATTAGAGTGGTTGCACCATGTAGTGAACAATTAAACAAGCAATTGGTCGAACCAATTTGAAGTTCCTTATGTATTTATTTTTATTAGGACAAACTGGATTATGATAATCTAAACTATAATCGACTTAATAATAATAATTCGTACCTGTAAAAACCGGTATTTTACTTGTACCGGATTGGATTAAAATATGGTACAACCGGTTGAACCGGGTTATACCGGGAGGTTCAACCGGTTGAATAGTTTACCATATAGTTTCTTATAAATGTAACTTTAATCCAAAATAACTCAAAACTAAATGATTTAATAAAAAAAATAATTCAAAAGTTAATTCATATTAAAAAAAATAATGCAAAAACACTCAATTCTAAAAAAAATAGTCCTAAATTTACACGTTTGAATGTTAATTGTTGGGTTAAAATTTATTTTCAAAAAAAGAGAGGCCGCAAATATAAAAAATTTCTCGTGATTAAAACCGGTTTGCCGGTAAAAACCGGTATTTTAGACAAAAATCGCTGGTACGATGTTCTAGCAAACCGGTCAAAAATACCAGACTCAAAATACCGGCCTACTGTGCGAAATCCGGTTTAACCGGTTCAACCAGCCGGTATAAACCGGTTTTTAAAACACTTCCTGTAAGTTGACATTGACATTCTTAAATGGCTAAATTTACATTTTTGTTTTCAATGGCATCTTACTCGCCTAATAGTTATAAATTTACATTTGACTTTTACTCTATTTCACTTATACAAAGAACATATGTTTCTCATTTCACTCATAATCATCATTCTTAGCAAAACCGATTGGAAGTAATGTAAATTTGTTATACATGATAATGCGAGTGGGGTTGTCTTTGCAACTAAAATATAAGCTTAGAGTGTTGTATTATTAAGTTGTTATTATGAGATTATGATCGGCCAATAAGTTAAACTTCAATCAATTATTAAAATACAACTTGCCTTTGAATATATATTGTTAGATAGATTTTTTAAATAAGCATTAAATATCTCTTATTAATCATATTTGTGCGATCGTAACGTTGCATTTTAAAAAGACTAGCAAAAGTGTCCGTGCGTTGCTGCGGGTTCGTGCAAGTTTATCGCCTAGTATTGGTTTGCAGTGTTTAGTATGGTGTAATGGGTTATTCGTGCGAGCGAGCTACCGCACGTGATTATGGTTTGTCGGATGTCTTATTTTTTCTTCTTTTATTGGGGGGTGGAGGTGTTCACACAAAGATGTTAGCGTACGCATATATATTGACCCGAAAACTTTAGTGGCATAAGTGTGGTTCAATACAATAACAATTAGGGGTGTGCATGCAGGGTCGGTTTTGGCCAAACCCATAACCATAACTAATATGTCGGTTAATGGAAAATCATATCCATAACTGATCCGTTAAGGCGGTTTCAGTTTATCAGTTTTGACGGTCATAGCTCATCGATTATGGGTCGATTAACCATAACCAAAACAATGCGACCACGCCCAAGTTTGGTACCAAATATTAGAAAAAAATGACATAATCCAACCAAATATAAAATTCATGCTATTAATACCAAATATTATAAAAAAAAACTGCCATTATATAACTCAACAATGAAAGAAAATTAATTCGATAATAAATGTTGCACCGAAAAACATCAAATGGTATATCCGACAATATGTTTTGTGGAAGTTAAATGGGTCGGATCAGTTATGGTGGGTTTTGAATTATCTTTAACCAAAGTCGGTCCATATTTGACGGTTTTTCAAAATTCATTAAACCTGTCCATTGGTTTTTGTCGATTATTGGATAAAGTCAGTTAACAATTATGATTTGGTTAACGGTTATACTGGTTAAGTTGTTCACCCTTAATAGTAATATATAAAAAACAATTTTATCAATAGTTAGAATCTTTTATTAGCTTTATAATACTTTTTAATGTATGTGTTACATTAATATTTCCAAATCCAATTTTATGTCTAGATCACACATTAGTATATTAAATAATGTGTTATTTTGCGTTTCACTCATAAGGCGTAAGCAATTAATACATTTTGTCCTCATAATATCAATTTGTCCTTCAACCTTTTCACTTAACAAAAATTACTTGTCATTCCAAAAATATTAAAAGGATTCTATTAAGTTTAAGCCAAAGAATGAAAACTTCTTCTGGTATGACGCTAAATAATAATTTTTTTGTTAATCAAAAGCGGCGGGGGCACATTGGAGATTTGGTCGATAGTGGGTTGGTTCGTTATGGCATCGGAAGTTAGCAGGGACTCAACGCGATTTCAACTGCATGGGTGCGTACAATGAAAGAAAAGAGAAAAAAGAAAGAAAAGAGAAAAAAGAGATTAGTATGAATAATATGTTATGTATGATTCCAAAAATGTAATTAATAAATATTAATTACTAATATCTCCTCCATTTTTTCCGGTGTGTCTAATCTTTTAAATTGCAGTATTCATTAAAGATGACCTGATCCACTTTGCTTACATTCAGTTCTCATCCAAACATGGTTTGACCGGTCAAAGTCCTTGAAGTCTTACCCGAACCAAAATCGGTACTCCTTTAAAATAAACGAAACTTAGTTTGCTTATAACTTGTTTTGAATTGTATCAAGATTTATGATTTTTTATAAATAAACTGAACTCATTCTCTGCTTATAACCCATTGAGTGAACTACGGTTTTCGTCCCTCTGGTCTGTCTAAATCTGCGATTTTAGTCCAATAGTTTCAAATTTGCGATTTTCGTCCATGTGGTTTCATTTCACTTACAATTAAACCTGAATTCACTAATCTCGTTAAGTTTGGTTATTAAAGCTATCAGCGTGCCCTTCATGTGAGGGACAATTTTGTCCCTTTTTCTATCCAAATACACCCCTGACCATGACGTGAGGGGGCTTGCAAATTAGGACCGAGGATTATTTGGTATGGAAAAGGACAAAACTGCCCCTCACGTGAGGGACACACTGATGGGTTTAACAACTAAACTTAACGGGGTTAATAAATTTGGGTTTAATTGCAAGTAATGAAACCACATGGACGAAGATCACAAATTTGAAACTATCGGACGAAAACCGTAGATTTGGACAAACCATTGGGATGGAAACCGATGATTACTGTAACCCATTTAACCCAAAACAAATCTGATTATTTTCTTAAATGACACTCACACTAAATGATTACTTATTTAAAATAACTTAAACCCATTGTGTTTGTAAGAGCATTCTTAATGGGTTATTCATCTCTATCTTTAACATGAAACTAAAACACACAATTTCTTAAAACTATACATCATTTTCTAAAAACCTCATCCATCCATTCTTCATTCTCATCTTTATATTCTTTTTTTATTATTTTTTCTTTTTGTTCCATTTATAATTTTAATTAATAACTATTTTGTCTTATTATCATTTTCAATATAAGTTGATTCTAATATATTTTTATAATAGGGTAGTTGGAAATGGAGTGTTGTGACAATGCTATAAATTTGGGGGCTTTCTATACCATTTCACTAAAATTTGGAAATAAAATTTGGAGATAGGTAATGGGTTGGAGTGGTTATTTAGATGATTTTTTAAAAGTAAATTACTACTTCGGTAGGTACAGGTTTGGTTCGTTAACGCAACGGGATCTTGTTGGGTAGCGGTTCATTATGGTACCTACAGTTACTATAGAAAAAATTATATTCGCTATAATTTAGAATACTAAAAGAACAAACTTACATAACATTAGCAAAAACAAAACACACACAATGGCGTATTCAAGTTTTTTGTAAAAAAAAAAAACTTAACGAATGTAATTAACGTATATAAGGTAGTTGTTAGGGAAATGCTTAAGATATAAAAGACTCCTTCAATAATTTAAAATACAAAAGTGTTTTATTTTTGGTCAACCCAATAATGATCGTATAGAAAGTTATCCTGTTGACTCATGACTTGAATCTTAAATCGTCTAGCCACACTGAAAACGGGATTGGTTGTATTGGAGGGGCTGAGAAAATACTAACCCATTGTCTTTCCTTAAGGACCCATATTCCGAGTGACATATTCTGCATGCCAGCTGTAAGGACCATTTAGAGAGTGTTCTGGACATTTGATAGAAGGGCTTGGAAGATGCCGGCTGATGGGACAGGAGGGAAAGGCAATTCAGTAATGTCCTCCGTGAGGGTATCAAAGGCAAGGACAATATTTGTGCCGACAACCCAACACTCGCAAACAGTGAAGTATAGGTTGGTGCCACAAACGGTGCCAGGTGAGAAGTAGAAAGCGCGTTTTGCATAATTAGGATTGGTGTCATAGGGGATGTTTCGCCAACCTTCGCGAGTTCCTGGAGTACATACTGGCTTTAACAACAGCTGGTGTTTGTATTATATGAAGAACGTTGTATCATTTGCGGGACCTTTGTATAACCCACCGCACTTGCAGCGTCGGAGTAATACCCGTGACCAGCATCTGTGGACAGAAGGATGTGTGCAATAGTTGTTGGGTTCCAGATGACCATCTCACTGGTTTCGTTGAAGCAAACATACAATATACCATCCAGTGTGCTAGTATTTCTACACCCGTGAGGCCATTCTGGAACGGGAATGAAATTATTGTCTGTGGACCATAAGTGTTGTGTTCTAGGTTTATCGAATAAGTTGAGTAGTTGAAATCATGTATTAAAATAGTTCTTTGCTTTGCTGCAATACGTGAGCGGGAGTAGTGAGCGGCCTCAAACTCTGGTGTTGATATCATGCCACGCCATTGCCTACACACAGACCTGCATTTAAAAACTTCGATGGCATCCAAGCTTGTTAGTATGTATAACATTATGATGTTGAGAGGTAAGCAGGCGATATTATTCCTGGCTGTAGTGGTGCAAGAAATGAACATAGATGTTAGAGGAAAGTAAGGATAATAACTTATATAGTGTAGGAAATATTGAAATTCAATGCATGCATAAATAAGTGTTAATTGGTGATTTCATGGAGTGTGAGTTTCATTTCATCAATATAAAATGATGAGTTATTTTATTTATTATGACTTTAAGGGATGAACTTAAATACATAGGAATGTGAGAATTAAAAACAGTAAGCCCTCCATTAATAGCAAATGGAAAATAAGTGTGAATTATGTATTATCCACTTTTTAATACTAAAAATATGGCACCTTTTGTGTCATATCATTTGTTTGATCCATATGATCAGAAACTCGTGGCTGTTCGTTGTTACTCTTTACTTTTATTTTTTTTTTAGAAAATCTTTGAAGTCAATTTTCTAGTAATAAAACCCCTAAACTCTAAACATGTAAACACATAAAGGCCACCTTTAAAGAAAAAAAACAAAATCGGACTATTAAAGAATCCAAAGTTACAAGAAATAAAAAGAAACAAACACATACTGCATCAATAAACACAAACTACATCAACAACTGTCTACAACGGAAAGTTAATAAAATTGAACCGACTCCATTTCTCTCACTCCAAGCCGGTAATGTGCTGGTTTGATTTTAATAGCTTGACGGAATTGAATCTAATTGCTGTTACAATCAAATAAGCAGTGTAAACAATAATCAAATAGCACTATACAACTTTAATGTCAATAATCACTTTAGACTCCCTATCTTCTAAAACTTATAACAATATTACATGCAATTAAATATGCATAATAGTAACAACGCATATAATCAAAGTTCACAAATTTATAGACAAACAAAGTCTAATTAAAATTAAAACACAATATAACAAACAAAAAAAAATCAGTAATACTCATATGATAACAGACTATAAAAACCATTTGAATCAAAATTTCAAAAAACAAACAAGAGTTCCATTTCAATAACACATCATAAATATACAAGATGCAAGTACGAAATACAAAACACACCCAAACTTTTTTTTCCGTTGAGCCCAAAGGAAAAGATACAACTTTAATGTCATTAATCGCTTTAAACTCCCTATCTTCTAAAACTTCTAAAAGTATTAGATGAAATTAAATATGCATAATAGTAACAACACATATAATCAAAGTCCACAAATTTATCGACAAACAAAGTCTAAAAATCAAAACAAAATATGACAAACAAAAAAATCAGTAGTCCGTTAAGCTAACTGAAGGTTTTCATACATTAATATTTTCTTTATGTATTACATATCTATAGTTAATTATTGATATGAAATTCTTGAAGTTTCTGGTACTAAAAGGAAGGCACGGTGCTTCAAAGATGAGGAGTTTTTTTATAAGTTCAGTGCCATCAAATCAAGTAGGTTATCATTCCCTTAAATATTATATTCAACACTTTCGATGTAAACACCACTCATTAGGTTATCTATGAATTTGCTTTCCAACTATTAATTTTCTGCACCGATGTATTCTATATTGTAATTTGATTCTTATATATCCTTTTCTCGATGTCAGCATTTTGAGGCAGGCCTCTCTGTCAGAAATAATCAAGGCGGCTTTGCTTCCAACATGTATACTCTTATATGCTAATTGCTTATGTCATTAGTTATTGGGCAAGCCGGCAGTTGATGTAAACCAACACAATGAATTTTACAAATTTTCAACACTATCAAAAGTGTGGTTAGTTTAGTCCGAGCTTTCACAATATTCAGCCATTATATAGCATCTTCTTCCTTAGCGCAAATCGCCTAAACATTTCATTATTACATTCTTCGAACCTAGAGAAATAGTGTATAGAGAGCATGATAAGTAGAGAAAAGGGGAGTTGTTATTCATTGGTATCTATGTATGTATATCTAATACAAGCACAAGAAGCCACTATATATAGACTAACAAAGTTAATAGAAACATGAGAGTTATGAATGTGAATAGTCACCATAATAATAATAATAATAATAATAATAATAATAATAATAACAACATATTTAAACCATAACCTTTTGTTTTCTAAAGGATTGAAGAGTAATCTCATAAAAAGTGAAGCTTCATAATGTTGTACTAAAAGCTTTAAGAATTGATGGATATATTGACAAATTACTTTTCTTGCCCTATTATGAAATGTCAGTTTAGTCCTTCGCATGCAATTATGAAAAGACGCTTGTGTCCATCACTCTTTCTTTATATATAATATAGATAAAAGAAAATTAGTCTTCAATTTCAGTTAGTTTTTTCCTAGAGGACAAAAGAATATGTTGTAAGGTACAATAAAATGAAGGGTTTTGATTAAATACAAATTAAAGTAGCGTGTTAATTGTGAGAATTAAGTAGTGTAATTATATATACAACATAGTGTGATTACACTAAAATGTAATTACATAGTTACACTACTTGTACATACAATTACACTACTTGATTCTCACAGTTAGCACGTTAATTTAATCTGTACGTTAACGTTCCCCATGAAATTAAATATAAACTTACAACAATTGTCCCAGAGTAAGAAATTAAGCTTGGTTCTATGTATAATCCACAAGAAGCTAGTACTCTTTAATTATCTTCTCCATAAGTACCTGTAAATGTGCTATTCTGTTGTTGAAAGCCATATCATTTCATACTTGCTAAATACACCAACACAAAGTGAGAATCACAGCATGAATGACTTTGCTCTTTAATGAGCCTAGGGAAAATACTTTGTGAATCTCCAGCAAGTCTCGAAAGGGTGATGACGTGATATGTTGGAGGATGTTCATGAAGACATACGATTTATGAGATAGGCAACGATGCCAAAGGAAAAGGCCAACACCGTTGAGGAACAAAAGATTGAACTAGAAGAGTAAGACTAGTTTCAACAACATGGTGATGGTGGATTGGTGACGTTGGACAAAACCATTATATTCACTAGTATGTGGGCAAGAGAGTTTGTGAACAATCCCAAGGAAGGTGAAAAATAACTTATGAAAGGTCAAAATTCACCAACCTAATTCGTTTGGACAATTTTGATGTTAGCATAAAATTGATATTCAGTCATAATAACTAAGTTTGTAAAGGTGTTGTAAACATCGTATCTTGAGTTAAGAGAAAAATCCACATATAACATGAAAATTGATTATTGATCAACATATAACATGAAATAACGATGGTTGTCAGAAGACATATTCTAAGATCTGGGAAAATCCACATTTATGTCTAAAACGGAAAAAAATCACATTTAGCAAAAACAAATTCTAATCCCATTCTAAAATTGGGTCCTTTATAGATATATGATATGTTCTCTAATAAAGATCTTAACATGTGGGAATATGATGAAACACATTTATACGATATCTCATAAAGAGAATCATTTTGAATCCATTTCTTGAAAGAAAATAAGTTCCTTGAAATTTTAGCATTTCCAAGTGATTCAGTAATTAAACCTTCATGAATCCATTTTTGTTTTTTCGTTCTCCTTCAAATGTTAAAAAGCACACAATCACAAAAATTAGAGTCAACGACTCAACAAGTTTTGGTGAAAAGAAAATAACTTTAGAAACACAACACACAAGTAACTGCTACGGTGTGCCATGTAACTGCTACGGTGCGCCATGTAGTGAACAAGTAAACAAGGATTTGGTCAATTACCTTCAAGGCTTCAAATTATGGTAGAAACCACTCTCGACTGTGGTCCATCGTTCTAAATGAACGAATTAGCAAGTCCAGCCGACCACCAACAATGCAAATACACTCAAAACAGTACGGTTAAATGGTCGGTTCCTAGTCTAATCCACTAAAAATGTTGCCACGTATTTCGATAGTTCTTATAGCTAATATGCAAAAGTTAATAGTCAATAGCAGTTGTGCACATTCATCCTACAATCGGTTTTACATTCTCCAGTTATTTTGACTTTGCTTCTATCAATTGGTCAATTACCCCACCCTAACCTTTGTAGACCATCATCAAAATGGTTCAATAACAGAGCGATATAAGATAAGTCAAAACAGAATGATTAATCAACCCGCAACTTATATGGCAACCGCATAAGTTACACACCGATTACAACAAAGTAAAACTAAAACAGATATACACAATCCAGGAAACCAACTAACCCAAAAGGCCAAACAAAACGAAAGCGCAACAATCAATCAATCATAATTTCAAACAAATCATTTTCGTCTTGAAATTGAACAAACTGAAAACCGTCTTTCATTCTGTATTTACCCACAGGTAATGAAAAGTTGTCCGGTTGTAAAAAACGCATCGTTTGATTTAATTTAATTTTATAACTATTGGCTATGTGACTGTTTATTAACAGATCAGTAACGGTTCATGTGGACTCGGTTTCTTTGGAAACTTCTAGCTTTCGGGGTAGGAGGTTGAGAAAGCTTCCTTGAGTTTGTTGAGAGGAAGTTGAATCTGTCTCTTCTTCTGCAAGAAAACACGCAAATTGAAGCAAATAAGTAAAGATATTAATTTTGACCCGTTGACTTATTAATGGGTCAGAGGGGTGATCACAATAAATTAGCCTATACGACAACAGGTCAAACAATTAAAAAAAAGGCTTGTAAACAAACGGGACATGTTCGCATTCATTTTTTTAACTTTATCTGAACAACCAAACGAACATGAACAATTGAACGAACGGGGTTTGCATGTTCGTGTTGGCTTATGTGTGTTTGCAAATAGCATAAACGAACGGTTCACGAATGTAAATGAACACGAACGAATAAACATAGATGAACAAACATCAACGAACAAACACCAGCTAAAAATAAACGTGAACATCAATAAGCAAAAAATAATAAAACTAAACTAAATTCTAAGAACTGATATTATGGTTTTATAAACATAAACTAATTGTAAGAGGTGATATTTTAGTTTTATAGAATAAAACTAAATTATAACGAACATAATTATTTTTATTGAATACATAAATGAACGAGCTAAAGAAAACGTAAACTAGTGAACATAAATAAACATAAACAAACGAACATTCACGAACATATATGTACGAACAAGACAGGTGCTCATGTGCATCCGTTTAATTAGGTCAACAAAAATTTTTGTTCACGTTCGTTTGTTTATTAGATAAACATATTTCCCGCATGAACGGTTCATTATCAGATCGCTGAAGGTTCGATTCCTTTACAAGCATAGTTAGTTGCCCAAAATGTATTTCTATTTTCTAATACATAAAAAGCTAATTTATCATTTTTTTCAAATAACCATATGATTCTTAATGGAGTATAACTAACATTTAACTAAAATTCTTCAGAGAGGAGGGGGTGGATAGAGGTCTTACTAAAAAGTGACTTCACTGTTGGCCTTTTAGGTTTTGTACTCTTCTTCTTCAACTCAGCTGAAAAAAAAAATTGAAATAATCAATTAAGACTGATGGAAGTTATATCGATTACATAAGGAATTAAAGATTTGGCATCCATAAACAATTCTATTGCTTTATTCTACGGAAAAACTTTTTAGGATAACAAATGAGATGCAAATGTACGTACCGATTCCTGGGACTTCATGTTCATTTACAATTTCAAAGTTTTTGTATGTGTACCCCATAAAGTTGACATCTTTGGAGGAAAGCATCTGCAGTTGCCAAAAAGATGAATGAATATATGTAAATTATAACACACAATACCAAGAAAGAAAAATATTTCATGCTACTAATAACATAAGGCAACACATATCAAGAGAATCCACAAAGTACAATCTAAATATTTGTAACTTAAATAATACAAAATTAATTGTTACCGAAAATGGAAAAGACGGGAGTTGAACAATGATAAAGTTTCAAATTCTAGAAAAAATAACCCGTCGGAAAAAGCGTTCAAATATTTACTTTTATCATTTGTGTATGCATACTATATTGCTCCTATTAAGTTTATGCCTCTTATGATGCAAAGTGATTCAAATTTCTTCCTATTTATGTTCGATGGTTACAAAATTTGGATATTATTGGTTCTGAAATAATTTTTTAAATAAAAAACAGGCACAAAAATAGATGATATTCTTCATTCTTGTTGCTGTATTTTGAGTAATATATAATAAACTGTCAGAAATGACAATACTGACCCTTAAAAACTCATGAACGGGTGGATTAGGGTTGTGTTTTATATCTCAAAACAAATCAAATAGGTCAAATCAACAAATTTCGCTAAAAATGGAACAAATCCAAAATGTTGAAATCTCATAAATTCTATTCTAAATTGCATAATATGCATATGACCTATAATGGTTTATTTAAAGATTCAGCTTAGTATTATCTTAATGTAGCTGACACAATAATTATTAAGATTACTAACCTTCCTCCAAGGGCCCGATTTAGCTGAGGAAGGAACTTGGTTTTCACCCTGCAATAGTAGTATTACACGAACAGAAAAGTAAGCAAAAAACCCTTAAGAACATAAATATACAGTTAAAAACTACAGCTTTGCACCAACTAAAGAATCCACCTCCTCAAATTTCTCAAAATTTTGGGTATCCAGCTCGCCATTAACTTCCGGAATAAATGCAGCTTCAATTTGATACAATTTTTCCCATTCTATACCCTTGAACCATGGGTGTGCCTGTTGTAGTGAGAGAGTAGAAAAACAAAAGTAGGTAATTCATTAGTTGTGTGTTGGGAAACTAAAGACTACATACATATATAGAGCTGAGAGCTAACACAAGTTAGTTAGATCTAACACCTCATCTAACAAACTCAAGTCAACATAAGTCAAACTACATAACACTAACATTAATCTCTCTATTAAAATCAAAGTTAAACCACACATCACCTTAATTTCGTGAGCTCCTTTGGTTCCGAGCCTTTTTTCAACATTGCACAGAAGTTTACAGATTAAATCTTTTGCCTCGGGAGACAATTTCGCCTCTTCGGGAAACTTTAAATGAGTTTTCCAGTTAACTATCTGTATTAACAATAAGATTTAACAAACATTAATAAAGAAGAAAACTATAAGGTATAAATAGCATTTATGTAACAAGTCAACGAGTTGACCTTTCTACAAGTAGACATAGGCTCATCTGAATAAAAGGGTGGGTAGCCCACAAGCATTTCATACATGATAGCCCCAAGAGACCACCTACAACAGAAAAATTATAATCCAACTAATATAAATATAACTATATAGAAAGGTGTATCTTTTGCACAAAAGCTTGTAAACAAATTTGTTTTAACTTTAACCGAACAAACAATTGAACACAAAAAATTAAACGAATGTGGTTTTCTTTTTCGTGTTCGTTATTTAAGAGGATTAATGTGCTCATGTTCTTTTATGTTCGTCCGTAAACTGTATAAATGAACAGTTCACGAACGGAAACAGGCGAACATACCTGAATGTCGATGAACAAGCACAAGTGCACAACTGAGCTAATCTAAAGTAACGTTACAAACAAGGTCTTGAGCCTAATAAGTTTTTAAAACTAGACCAAGTTTTAATATGCCAAAAAAATTTAAATGAATATATTAACGAACTTAAATAAACGTAAACTAAAGAACATAAATAAACAAACAAAACATGTGTTCACATTCGTTTGTTTATTAAATAAAAGAACTTCCCAGTTCCCACCGAACTGCTCGTGAACAATTAACTGAACGTCCGGTTCGTTTACAGACCTATTTACACAAAAGATACATACCAATCGCACTCCATTCCATATCCTTTCTTCAGCAAAACTTCAGGAGCAATATAATCAGGTGTGCCGACAGTCGAATAAGCCTACATTATTACAATTTGTAAAATCACAACTCAAAAGATTCTTAAGATACTAAATATAAATGAACTTGGAAACATGAAATAAAATATAACTTACAAGCATCCTCCTGTTTCGTTGCCAATGCAGCAGTTGCTCTTGTTGAGTGCGTTTTGGTACAGCAGGGCGCCCGTCACTTTGAAGGGCCCCGCTTAAGTTATTTGCAGCAGTGAAATCTTTTTCTTGAAGATTAGTGCAATCTAATGGTTTACATAATCCAAAATCTGATAATTTCATGTGCCCAAATTTATCAAGCAGCAAGTTGTCAGGTTTAATATCCCTGCAGAAGTTGAAAAAAGATTAAAGTTTCTAAAAAAACGGCTGGTCATGTTTGTAACTTTGTATGAAATTATGTGAAAACAGTGTTTTTGTATCGACCTATGAATGTAATTATGTTTGTGTATTGATTCAATTGCTAAAACGGTTTCACCAACATAAAACCGAGCTTCATCTTCGGTCAATGTATCCTTCCGCATCAGTAAAGTCATCATATCGCCACCTGGCAGATATTCCATTATGAGGTAAAGATATTCTTCATCTTGAAATGAGCAATAAAGTTTAACAATGCAATTGCTATCAACTTCTGCAAGCAAGTTTCTTTCTGCTTTCACATGTTCGACCTAAACAGTAAGAAAAAAAACCCTAATAAAAACCAGATGCATTATAAACATTATAAAATCTTAACAACTAAGCTTATACCTGGCCTCTACGAAGCATTTCAGATTTTTTAAGTTTTTTCATTGCGTAAACGTTACCAGTTGTCTTCTCTCTACATATTCTAACCTGGAAAATATTAAAAGTCAATGGTCAAGAGAGGTCAAAAAAAGAGTTGTGAGTTTTGACTTTAGTATAGTTGTGTAAAGAATAAGATTATAATATTATTTACCTCACCAAATGCCCCCTTTCCTATCATCGTTAATGGTTCAAAATCATCAGCTCCCATTTTATGCCTCTGAATGCGCATATATTCTGTCTCCTTTTTCTCCAAATGCTTTAGTAAATTGTTTTGCTCTTCTTCAGAGACCTCTGAATCAGCCAATTTCTTCTGAAGAACATTTCGCCTACATCAAAAAATGGATTATCGTTAGCGTTTTTAGTATTATGGTTTCCAAAAATATGCATATATTGTCATAAAAGTAGGTTTAAGATGTGAACTGTAGCCCTAACTCTGAAACTCTTAACATTTATATGGTTGCAACAATAATTAGTTGGCAAACCTATAAGACAAATGAAATCTTAATCACATTCGTATAAACTATAAAGTTCTATTTGTATCAGTCATTTATCATTTCCTTATTCAAATCAAATACACACCAAGAGTTGCATAGTGCAAATATAGATGCTCACTATATTACACGTAACCAATCAACTTGAAAATGCATTTTAAACCTCAATGATAAAGAACATAAAAATCCCATTATTCTCCTCATAGTAACACACATAGAGTCGCGAAAAACTTAGTTAAATGCACAAAGATCGCGAGTCGCGACAAACTTAGTCAAATGTAAGTAAGCCTCATAATGAGTGGATGACCGTTACACTGCAGGTAATCAATCAATTTGAAAATGCATTTTAAACCTCAATAATAGAGAACACAAATCTTTATTTTCCTTTTATAGGAGCATGCGTGAATATTGGGGATATTATTTAGTATCATGTACAAAGATCGCGGGTCGTGGCAAACTTAGTCAGATGTAAGTAAGCCTCGTAATGAGTGGATGACCGTTACATTACAGGTAATCAATCAATTTGAAAATGCATTTTAAACCTCAATAATAGAGAACACAAAAATCTTTATTTTCCTTTTATAGGTGCATGCATGAACATCGGGGCTATTATTTAGTATCATGTACAAAGATCGCGAGTCTCGATAAACTTAGTTAAATGTAAGTAAGCCTGATAATGAGTGGATGACCCATACATAACAGGTAATCAATCAATTTGAAAATGCACTTTAAACCTCAATAATTTTAAACACAAAAATCCTTGTTTTCCATTTACAGGAGCACGTATATACATTGAGGCTATGATTTAGTATTATGCAAGAAGATCGCAAGTCGCAACAAAGTTATTTAAATGTGAGTAAACCTAACAATGAATGGATTTCATTAATTAAGACTCAAAACAAAATAACCAATGCAAAACCACATACCGTTCCCTTCGCTCGTTAAGATTCTTCATTTGCTCCTTGTAGTGTTTTTCTATGTACTGTTTTGCAGCTTCAACTTTCTGTTTAGTAGCATTTGAAGGCGCTTCATCACTTGTTACTCTTAACCCTTCTTTTCCATTACTCCTAACTTCCATTTTTGGTGAAGATTTAGGTTTTTCCTTCGGTTTCAACTTTTTACACCACTTTTTTGCAAAATCCATATGTTTAGTCAACCAACACTTCCTTCTAATTGATACTCAACTACAACGGAAAGTAACAAATCACCGATTCTATCTTTTCTCCTTCCAAGAACATCAAAAATCAAATCGTCAACCAGAACAAGCTAACGATGCATTTCCAATTCAGTAGAAAAATCCAATTACCTGTTACATTAAAGAAACAATTAGCATCCAATTCATGTTCAGTAACTGCTTAATCCAAGTAAGTACCCAAAAAATATACACAATAATCAACATGAAGCACACACAGTATAATAATCTCCAGATAATTAACGAGACAGTCTAAATCCAATTCAGAGGTAGTTTCTACAACTCAACACACAGAACAACCAAATGCACCGTGAATTCAACAAAATTAAACCTGTTGACCGAACATAACGAGTACAAAACCAAATTTGCGATAATCAAAACCCTAAGTATCTATATGGTGTTAATTGATTCAGCCATACACACAAATACACAATTCATTTGCAAAAAACCGCTTAATCCAATCAAGTGCCAAAACATATACACAATAATCAACATGAAGCACACATACTAACAATCTCCAAACACTAAACACAATCTCTAGATAAGTATTCCATCTACCACAAAGTTAAAAAAATAATAATAATAACATCAGCAATCAGCAATAAATCGTCAAAACCGACAAGCTAATTACCGACACATTCCAAATCCAATCCAAACCTAATTTCCTCACAACCTAAACCTACAAAACATATACACATACTAATAATAATCTCCAATAAACTAAGCACAGGCTAAAAAACTAATAACATCGGCAATCCGTAAATCGGCAAAACTGACAAGCTAATTACCAATACATTCTAAATCCAAATCCAATCCAAAGCTAGTTTCCACAAAACGGTGCCGTTTCCGTAACCTTCAGATCAAACACACGCAACAGTAAAATAAACACCAAATGCACCGCGAATTCAACAAAACTAAACCTGTTAACTAAACATAACGAGTATAAACACCTAATTATCGATAATCGAAACCCTAAGTAGGAGTAATTAAGATAATTAAACAGAAGTTGAGAGAGTATTATATTATATTATAATTAGTTAATTACCGGTGAATATGAAACCCTAGGAATCGGAAGTGAATGAATGAATGAATCTTCTTCTTCTTCTTCTTCTTCAGGTTTGAAGCAGTTGAAAATGGAACGAAATCATTTTGAAAGCAAAGCGAAGGAAAGCAGTTGTTTTGTTGGTGATTGTCTCGCGGGATGTTATCGTGTCTCCTTCGCAGTTGTTTTGTTGGTGATTGTCTCGCGGGATATTATTTACGGGATGTTAGTCACGAGATATGGGGTTTTTATAGACTCGTAAATAATAAATCATCAGTTGTTTTGTTGATGATGATGTAATAATAAATCACGAGATATGGGATGTTATCGTGTCTCCTTCGCAGTTGTTTTGTTGATGATGATGATGTAAATAATAAATATATAAATCACGAGAATTGTTTTGTTGATGATGATGATATGATGATGTAAATAATAAATATATAAATGCTGGAAAGGTAATTTATTCATTATTATTGTTATTACTTTTGTTTTGTGGATAATAAAGGGTTAAAGTGAGTGAAAAATTAATTTATTTAGGGTTTTTGGTTAATTCAGTCAAATTGACGCGTTTATTAATTAATGAAAAGTTAATGTTTTTACAAGAAAAGTTAAAAGATGTTGAATACAACTATCATTGTTTAGTTTGGTATTTAATTGTTTGGTTATGATTTTGTTTTTAATGTTTTGTGATGGGCTATTTAATTTTTTTTTGACATTTTGCTTGAGGAAGTGATCATTCAAGTGGTTTCAAAAAATAACTTGAAAAAAATTACTTGTACGAAATTAAAATAATATTGTTGTATTGTATTTCAGCTGTAAAGATATTCATAAAGCGATAAAGATCAGTTATTTCTCTAAAAAGGTGTGATTAGGGGAGTTGTTATGATTTATTAGTTGGAGAAGCAACTTTATAGTGTGAAACTTATTATTATGATATTGTTAACATGTTTCTCACTATCACATGATAGAAATACTAATGTGAAAATACTTTTTTCTTTAAAAGTGCATAAAATCTCCTTGAAATTTAAACTTTTTCCACTTTTACCTAAGTCTTTTATCACCACTAATTTTATTATCAAAACAATAATTAACACAGATGATGCATTCTCTCTTAAATGGTGGCGTTACTAAGTTCTTTCATATGCGTGAGTCTTAATCAAGAAAAATATTTTTACCTAATTAACAAGCAATTTATCAGTATTTCATAATAGCATGACCCGATCCGACCCAACTCAACTTGAGCCATCTCAGCATGTATACAAGTCGTATGTGTTTATTTTATTATCTAATTTACCTATTTTAATTATAATCTTTAGTTTTTTTATAATAGAGTAGATCAAAATAATCAAGCAAGGACTATCTTTTACCAAATATAAGATAGTCATGCTCAAATCTTAATTTGATTCTTTTAAAAGAAATGACAATTCCAGAAAGATACACACTTTTATTTTAATTATCTTTGATATTAAAAAGAAAATTTCGAGTAAGTTTATATTTTTGATTAACTTTTCATTATGGTATTCAGTCGTTAATTAAAAAAGGTTATTATTAACTTGATGTGTTTTAGATTATTTACCTATTTCTTGTGTTTTTAATAATGTCTAGAACTACCCTCAAATCCTCAATACTCGAGTGAGCTTTCTTGAGACGAAATGTTAATCGTCCATACTGATTTTGACGTCAACGCTTACTCACTCAATAACATCATCAAGGAGAAAACAAACATTATGGGAAAACTCCCTTAAATTAAGTTTCAGACCTAAGACCTTAATGATCCTAAGTCTTAATTATCATCCACATATCATTGAACCAAAAGGTCAATTACATTGCATTATTGGAAAAATTATTACAGCAATATTGTTTTTAAAATAGTTAATTTGCATAAATATGTAATCAAAGGAAAATAAAACTGTCATGGTCCATGGCTATTTTTATATTGTTTACTTTCTTTTTTATACATGCAATGCGGTCATGTTTCCACTCTCATGTCACTTTTAGTTTGACTTCTTTAATAAATTACAAGCGCTTTACTTTCAAGTTTTCATCATTTCAACAAGATGAATTAAATAAATTAATATTTCGAATTTTCGATTATCATTATTAAATGAAATTACTGTTTGCCCCATTTGTTAGTTGAGATGAGGTAGATGAAAACAGTTAATTTTTTTATTTTATTTTAATTTTTTTTTGTTAGATAACAATAACCTAAATTATGTATAAATAAATAGATAAACCATGCATTAAGGATGAACAAAAATGAATATCTCGTGAGAGTGTCTTAAAAATGTTATATCATGTGTCATTCATATGCATCATATTTATAAAGTTAATATCAGTCCAGTCATTTAAATCCACACTCACATAAACATCAAATCAGTTTTATGTGAATGTTATGTGAGCCATAAGAGCGTCACAAAAGTGAGATTGAATTGGAAAAGTGGCCATCCATCCAATGAAATGAAGACACATGGTCATTTGTTTTCTCGAATTATTCGTATTCGTTAAAAAGTTGAAATGCATATAATTTTTCCTGGACGTTCCAACATAAATTGTGACGAAAGTTGAGTTGTTTTCAAAAAAGAATACTTTTTGATCTTATTAACTATTTCCGTAGAGCTCTCAACAAAAAGTTTCAACTAATATTATCTTTAAGCAATCGTTTAATAAAAATAAATTATCTTTAAGTTATATTTTTATTTTAAAGATACTTGATCTATTTAATAATAGTTGTTGGTGTTAAAGTATGAAAAAAAATAACTCATTAGATGTGTGTGTGACAAAGTTGTAGGCATACGTGAAACCTCTAGGTGCTCTGACAGACTAGTGTGTATCATAGTTGGTTACTCAGGCTGAAACAGGGGTGTTGTTTGTTTAGGCTATCGATAGTATATTACCAAGTTGTTTTACTTTTCATATAAATATACTTCAAGCATAATCTATAAATTGTGTCCATTTACTGTATGCACCGGCTTATCACTAACATACTCTTTTATAACTTGAATTATGTTTGGTGGGAATCAAAGTTAGTAGGCTTTTTGATACCATGGATTTCAAAACGGATGGCTCATGTTCGTATATAATCGGATTTTTCTATGAAATCTAATCAAAGACAACAACTTTTGAAATGACGGATTTTGTGTTACCTTGCAAACGACCTTATAAATCCTAAGTCTTAACTTGGACAAACGTTTTGTTTTAATATGTATTATGGAAATATTAAATAGTGTTTTATGCATGTTTATCTAATATGTTTTCTTACTTTGTAATGCTAACACCATATAAAAATAACGACTTGACTTACCTCGTCTCACACATCCGTCCAATGGTTGGTTATGGTGGGGTGTGACAAAGCTCACACATGTTTCTAATTAGATTGATGTATTGACCATGCATGGAGTTTTACTTTACGACGTGACTTATAAATTGGTACCAACCTCGTCTCGCACATCCGTCCAATGGTTGGTTATGGCGGGGTGTTGTTAAACCTTAGACAAGTGAATCAAGAACACCAAAGACGATTTTGCATAAAACGTTTATGCGACTCTTTTCATTAATAAGAGACAAGAATACAATACTTTTCTACTCTCTCTACTTTTCTCTACTCTCTTTTATTTTCTCTACACAAATAAAACCTTTGATGAGTTTATATAACACCCATAATTCTAATCCTACTCAAACTACGAATCACAATTAAACTAGACCTTTAATTTATTTAATAATAAGTAAAAGATAATTATGACACCAAGTTATTCAACCTGGTCCCTGAACTTTGGATCTCCACCAAACCGCCCTTTGAGATCTTCCGTACCACCCTTATACTTTTCGTATTTAACCATTCGGGTCATTCAAGTTGGTATTGCACCAAGTTTTACACTCCCTCTCAATACCAAATTCCATTGTCCCTCCAAAATCTTTCACACCTTGTAACGCTCTCACCTCCTTGAGCTTGATTCTTGGATTCGAATTTATAACACTACCTTCAGATTTCTTTTTCCTGGTTACGACTATTCTAGTTTCGAGTTTACCACTGTTTAAAACCGCATCATGTCACACCCCAACCTACGGCGGAAATGCCGGGGCGGATTGATTGCTCACAGCTTTTCAAAGGTTACTATCATGCAATATTTAAATGACAATATCTATTAATTTAATTCAATTATCAAATAAATCAAAATACAAACAAGTACATCATTTATACAACAATACAAATTCTATGCTTCTTGATTAAAATATTCTTCTAACTAAAGTCTTCACTAAGTCTTCACCAACCTGCAAATGCGCATAAAATAGAATTTTGTCAACAACACATGTTGAGTGAGCAACACACCAGTTTAAGTGTACATATAGTATAGTATAAAAATAAGTATTTGCAACAAGTAATATGAGAATAACAAATTAACCAAATGAGCAAGTATAAATGAGATGTCGAGAAGCACAAAGGCTATAACGACTGGCTTATGATCATACTAGACTGAGATTATGTTGGACCTCTCCGAATGCGAAAGCATAAAAATCAAATAAGCACATAAACAAGTAAGGTATAAGTTGTTAACACATAATACAAAGTTGCAGTTTTAAGTATAATATATAATGAGAAATATATTTACGCATATGTCCCCAAAACGTGGAAAAGAAGTAAAATAGGGGAATGTGGTACTCACCTTAGAAGACGAACAAAAGTGAATAGATAACAATAAGAATGACGAAAGCGGATCATGCGCGTTGACGATAAAGCCTAATAAGAAAAATAGAATGCAAATAAATATACGAAGTTGTCGGATATTAGGATTTGAGGGTTAGACGATTATTGTAGTATTTGAACCTATTTATAGATCTTATCAATATATTTTAAGTAGAAAGTTTATTGTGCAAAAATACGTATATATAATATATGTATAAAAAGTTAGTTTAATTATTTAGACAACATTAGTAGTAAGTTTATAACAAATCTTTATTTATCAACTTTAAATATTTATTTTAAAAAAGAAAAACATTATATATATATTCATATAGACACTTAAATACACACATGGATGTTTAGAAAATAGGTGGAACTATAATACGTAATCTTGTCATCTATTTATAAAAAAATATAATTTATTTATCATTTATTATTATTACTTAAAGATTATTATGGAAAAAATACCAAAAAATAGCAAACTGGACGGGCTGGGGGTTCGAACCCCGACCAGTCGTCCACAATGATTCAGCCA
Organism: Bidens hawaiensis; assembly: GCF_021521415.1. Taxonomy (NCBI): domain Eukaryota; kingdom Viridiplantae; phylum Streptophyta; class Magnoliopsida; order Asterales; family Asteraceae; genus Bidens; species Bidens hawaiensis. Next base: position 75,208 of record NW_027496071.1, read on the forward strand.
GTGTTGCACCAGCCAACCAGGCTGGTGATCAACTGTTTAAAACCCAGATTCAAAAATATATAAACAACAGAAAAGTTACCCCCAAAACAACATGAACCCTAGAAATCGTAATCGTTTCATCCTGTTATTGTTAAACAAATTAAGTATGGGGTTATTGCAGAGGATTGAAAGGCGAGTTCAATACATATAAGTATTACCTTTAACGATTAGCAGATGAGGTGTAATTGAACACGACAATGTCGATTCGCCATGGATTAAGAACGACGGTATAAGGTTTCCGATAATGAAATTATTGTTGGGTGTTATGTTGGCGCGGTTGTATGGATTGCATAACTAGGTTTAATTTGATTATTATGCTCGATTCATTGCATAACTATAAACGGGTTTAGGTCGGTTAAGAGTTTTATGGTAAAATGAATCAACGAGATCGAGTTTTCATAATTACATGAATAGTTAGGCCGATTTTAATATATATAACATAGATTTTGATTTGATTCCATGTTGGTTACGAGAATTAAGGTCCAAGCTATGATTCTTGAATTCGGGTACAAGAAACAAGAATACAGGTCGGGTTTGATAAATGGATTATCCAGAATGCAATAAGGGTTATAACAAAATTGTAGTTTAGTCCCTTGAAATTTAAGGTGGAAACAAAATGGTTTAAACTATATATTTTGGGCTAAAAGGGTAAATACACTAAAGATTTATTTATAAATAATTAAATATTAATTTAATACTCAATTTAGTTTGATAAGCGTGATATGTTTAACAAAAATAACCCGAACATCAAACCGAGTCGGGTAAATGTACAAGTTCGAAAACCGAGTTATTACACATCACCCGTTTTCAGATAAGAAACAACTTTTGCTTTCTCAACTTCATGACCAACTATCATGGCACTCAAAGCAATTCTTCCATCTCCACTTGATGCATGCTCCCTCTCGAACTCAACTCCTTCATTTGTTCGTTCATTCGGATCACCCGAACATTGCATGAACCTCATGCAAACTCCAACGTCAACTTTGTTGGTTTGTTGATCTTCAACGTTTTCTATTCCACCATGACAACCCGTAACATGAGACGGAGCTACCTCCTCGTGCACTTCTTCCAACACGGTTTCTCTCTCGTCTTGTTCGGTTCCAGTCACCGTTACGTCTTGATCAACCGTATTTTCTTCTTCAACCATGATTTCCTCATCATCTAGATTCAAAATAACAATAGATGATTCCATGGTTACCTTTAACGACGTCTCTGGCACTTCCTTCGGACTTGTCCACCAACAGGAGCCTACTTCAAACCATTCATCTACCAAGTTCGGTTTGAATTCGGTATCAACTGTGTATTTTCCTTGAACCTCGGCCATATTAGCCTCCACATCCCACGGTTCTTCTTCTCTAACAACAGCCGCATTACCTTCCTCCTTAGGTTCTCGACAGTATTTTGCCATATGCCCTTTTTGTCCACATGTATGGCACCTAAAAGGAAACTGTTTTGGTTGGTACCTTGATTCTTTGTCTCGGTTCTCTTCGTCCGATGAATCTTCTTCAAAGTTGTCAACCCGGCCCTTCCGATTCCATTCTCTTATCTTCGGTCGGTCACGTTTCTCATTTTCCCAATATTTTCCCTTGCCTTTATCACCATCACGGTTATGATTTTTATTAAACCGATGCTTCTCCTTTCTTCCGACATACAAGGCTTCGCTCTCGGTTTTAATCGACACACCGGCTAACTGTTTTGCCAAGGCTTCTTGTCCAGCAAGAATATTTTCGAACTCGGTAATACTCGGTTGGGTCGCCCGCCCTTGAATAGCGGTGACGAAGCTACGATACTCCGGCCTTAAACCATGGATGAGTATCCGCTTCATACGAGCATCGCTAACTCGAGATTGTGGATCGAGTTCTCCAATTTCGTGACACAAATTCTTCACTTTACAAAAATATTGTGAAATAGGAAGATCACCTTGAGAAATCGTCATCAACTCACCTTCGACTAGTTGCAATCGAGCATCGTTCTTCTTCGTAAATAAGGTCTCCAACGTATCCCACGCTTGCTTTGGGTATTCAAGATCTTGAATGTGATCAAGAACATCATCATCCACCGTTGTCTTGATAATAAACATTGCACGGACTGATTTCACCTGCCACTTTCCGATACTACCGTTAATATCGTTCACAGGTTGTCTCGTCTTGGTACCATTCGTTAAATGCCAAAGATCTTGACATTGAAGATACGATTTAATACATGTCGACCATTGTTTGTAGTTACTCTGGTTCAACTTCTTGATTCCTCCTATGACTTGTAAATCTGTCATTATTATGGTTTCTTGATTGATTAAAACAGGTGCCTCAAATTCTTATTAATCGACTTATGGTATGCTAAACCAAATACAGGTCGGCGGTTGTGTCTTCTTACGAACAGGAGCAACTTCCAATATTATAATCTCACACAAGAAGAATTATAATATAATGTTGAATGGTGACTTTGGATATTTCACGAGCAAAAAAGGAGTTACCAAAGTTGCAATATTGACTTTTGAGGAATAATTGATGATGACTGTGGTATTATCGCTCACGTTAGCGGATTAACTTCACCAAAACAAAACTATAAAAAGAATTGCTTTCACCTCCTCCTGGTTGTAACGAACACAAAATCCACACAAAACAAAAAACCCTTTTTTTTTCTCCGATGGACAACAACCATAAACAATATTAATATATCGTCCCTGCCTTCTTTCCTTTTTCTTTCTCTACGATGTGTTCTCCGTGTAACAGTAATCTTGGCTACCTACGATTGAACAAACAAAACTCACCGACCAGCTTTTACTCGCTTCTGGATACACACTCCCAATCTTGAACCGTATCTTGCCTATGATCGGTTTCTTGGCCTCTTATGTCTTTGATCGGAACTACTAATGCAATCAAGACTTGCCACCAATCGGAAACACGAGCCTGGATCGTTAGGCTCTGATACCACTTGTTAAACCTTAGACAAGTGAATCAAGAACACCAAAGACGATTTTGCATAAAACGTTTATGCGACTCTTTTCATTAATAAGAAACAAGAATACAATACTTTTCTACTCTCTCTACTCTTCTCTACTCTCTTTTCTTTTCTCTACACAAATAAAACCTTTGATGGGTTTATATAACACCCACAATTCTAATACTACTCAAACTAGGAATCACAATTAAACTAGACCTTTAATTTATTTAATAATAAGTAAAAGATAATTATGTCACCAAGTTATTCAACCTGGTCCCTGAACTTTGGATCTCCACCAAACCGCCCCTTGAGATCTTACGTACCACCCTTACACTTTTCGTATTTAAACATTCGGGTCCTTCAAGTTGGTATTGCACCAAGTTTTACAGGTGTGACAAAGCGTACATATGTTTCCCATTAGATTGGTGTAGTGATCGTGCATGGAGTTTTACTATAGCCCACCGACCTTTTACAACCTTAAAGGAAATTTATGGAGAACATTCAGGTCATTGTTGGAATCGATAACACCAAAGAATGAATGTCAAATCCATAAATCTTGTAAGACCACAACTTCAAGGATAATCGTAGGCTACTTGTGCTCCCCTTTCATACATTGACCTTATTATTCTATTAGGCAATTTTTCCAAGCCTAATGTGCATAGTCAATGCTATCTAGCATTCTATGGAATCCATGTTTGTTCATGTTTGTCGTACAAAAGTCATGTGTGTCAGAAGTCGGTCTATACAAATATTCTTTTTCATAGAACTAAATAACACACTTACAAATGTATTGTAACTTTCACCAAAAGTTCTTTAGGACATATTCAAGTACTCATTATAGGCGCCAGAAGCATTCATGTATGCTAGTTTGGCATATCATTGATGTGCACTTTTTTAATTTCATAAAACATATTTTCCATCAGGCATCTCCACTTGTATGAAAATATTCAAAGTTCCTTCTTTCCATCAAGCATCCCAACTTGTATGAAAATATTCAAAGATGCCACAAACTTTTTTGCATATGAATCCTTCTTCTAAAATTCTCATTACGCAAACTTGTAGTACCAACGAAATAATCATGCATGAGACGATCATGCGAGGCTTCACAATCGTTAAATACACAAACACTTACCCTTGCGGTATCTTCAACTAGTTAATGATGTAACGATGCTTGAACAATTGTAGAGCGAAACTGAAAGTTACGAACATTTGTATCACTAGACGATGAACTTGATGATAGATAACGAGATTTTAAAGTGATCCTTGATATAGAAAGTGGGATTAAGATTGACAGGAAACAAAATCGAGATTTGAGTTGGTATATTTAAGATTTCGACTGATTTAAAAAGCAAATAATTTTTAAGTCTCAAACAATAAAGCTTTTTAGCGGAACCACAAGGGCGAGACAATGTTCTCATTAGTCTCGCATGCTCATGTGTCGCCGTTGCTTCCATACTGTGTGCCCTAACATCCAAAAGCATTCACGATAGTGAGTCTCAAAATCAAGTTGAGATCAAATTAGTTGTCCTTATCACTAAAAAAACTAAAATTCCTTTTTCCTTCAACCATATAACGTGCTTTAGAATACATTTGACAAAACCAACCCTTTTTTAGGGTGAAGTTAAAATATAAAGGGAGACAAAAATGAGAAGTGTGGGAGGTATTTGTGGCCACACAAAAAATCACTCAAAAAATAAAAAATAAAAAGTCATAACTTAAAATATAAAAAAACGAAAAAAGTTTAAAAACCAAAATGTTTCACCCGTTGTTCCCGTTCCAAAAAAAATAAAATAATATAATATAAAAAGACGAAAAGACACAATGCCGAAAATGAACAAACAACATAACGATAAATAAAAAAAAGGCACAATAAGTCGCAAAATTTAACATAATGTCGAACAAAACATAACACAATGTTGAGTAATATAACATAATATGAAAATAAACATAAAAAACAATGATAACTAAAAAGATACAATGATGTTTTTTTCTCAACATTGTGTCTTTTTTGGGTTTTTTTTAGAACAAGGAAGACGGTGGAAACATTTTTACGTTGGTATCAGAGCATTTGCTCCTCGTGATTGTGTGGTTCGGGATTATCACACGGGTGTCAAGATCGTTCCGTTTGACTATTCGCGGAACGAGTTTACGTTGAAATACCTAGTTTTTGTGTCTTACCTATCTCCCACCATCAAATATAACCCATTACACCTTCACATACCTCGCAATACGTCAAATTAAAACCTGCAAAAACCTTGTGTTCATCAGGCGAAGTTGCCGTCATCGTTTGTAGGGTTTAAGCGAACTTATAAGGTTTAAGCGAAATTATAGAGAAGGCGAAGTTGTCAACAGCGAAGTTGGGAAGTTAAGCGAAGTTAAGTTGTTAAGCGAAGTTATAGTGAAAGCGAAGTTAAGGACAAGCGAAGATAGGAAGAAGCAGCGAAGTTAAGCAGGCGAAGTTAAGCTCAAGCGAAGTTAAGCACAACTTCGCCATCTGATCAGTGTTCAAAATAAAGAAAAATTTAATACTTTCTTTGTATTTCGAGATGTGTTTCTTTCAACTATGACTTCGATAAACATTACAGAACTGGTAAAAATGGAGGTTGAAGCCGGTTCAACAACTAAAGCTCCAAAAATGCTTAAGGGTACCGATTTCGTTGCATGGAAAGATCGGTTTGAACAGTACGTGAAGTATCAAGACGCTAAGATGTGGGTTTGCATTCAAGATGGATACATTCCACCAACATCCTTGTTTGAAGGTCGTGATCAAATTAAGAAGTACAGTAAGATGGAAGAGGAGGAAAAGAAAATGTATGAGGCAGAGAGTAAAGCTCATGCAGCAATAACTATGGCTCTTCCACATGAGATTCTTCATACCTTCAAGAAGTACAAAACTGCTAGAGAGCTATGGGAATCACTAGAAAATCGTTATTAAGGTAATGTGGGGATACGTGCTTCCAAGACAAAGCTGCTAAAAACCCGATTCTCTGTATTCAAGTACTTGAAAAATGAATCACTTAACGATATCATCACCAGATATTATCACTTGATGACCGAACTCAGTAATTACTCCATTGAATACAAAGAAGAAGAGATAGTAGAGAAACTTCTTGATGTTCTTCCACCGAAATGGGAAATGTATACGGTTTTGATGAGAGAGGATAAAGAATTTGCCAATATTGATTTGGAAACAGCAGTCAATAAGTTACGAAATTTTGAACTTAACATGGTTCGGAAGGAGACACCAACTGATCAGGTTCAGGATCCGGGAATGTATGGTGCGAAAGTCACTTCAAGTTCAAGTTCAAAGTCAGAATCCTCTACCTACTACTCAAAGGGAGAATCAAATTCAAACTCAACTCGTGATGGTCATGTGATTCTCAATATGGATGGCGACGTATGTTTCATAGCTGGAGGTAGTAATCCTTCAAAACCTCAAGCCACAACTGGAAATTTCTCGTCAAATGTTCCGAGCCACAACTACTCACAGATGCCCATGAGTGTTAAATCAGCTGAACAACAGTTTGCTCTTTATGCATCCTTCATTGCATTTTATGAGAACTACATCAAAGGTAAAATAGTCGACCCTGCAACTTTGGATGAAGACTATGATCAGATCGATGCTGATGATTTGGAGGAGATGGATCTGCAGTGGCATATGGCTATGATAGTAAGAAGGGTAAAGAGATTCATGAAGAAAACGGGTAGAAAGTTCGTTGGAGAAAGACCAGTGTTTGATAAATCAAAGGTTCGATGTTACAACTGTCAACAGAATGGTCACTTTGCTAAGGAATGTACAAATGAGAGAGTCGAACGAAGTCAGAACAGGCCTGCACAACAGAATGGGGGTGGTAGTGAGAATAGAGCTATGGTATCTAGACAGAATGGTGGATACAACTGGAATATACAAGTTGAGGAAGTGTTCGAACAGGCTAATTTGGTAAACATCGAAACTGGAGGAAGTGAGCGAGAGACGGGAGAAAATCAAGCATATATGGTAGAAGTGAACGATCAGCTCTCTGAGGTAAGTTCTGAACCTCATTGTATACAATGTGAAAATCTGCCTGAACAATTGAAAACAGTAACTGATCAGTTTATTAGTTAGGATGCACAATTTAAAACGTTAAAAGAAGATCATCACTACACTAAAACTAGAGAAAACAGTTACTCGGTAAAAATAAAAGCTAGTGAAAAGGATATCAGAAGTCTTAAAGCAAGTCTAGCTGATAAAATACAAGTAATTGATCTTAGCTATGAAGTGTTAGAAGAAAAAACCAAACTAATTGCTGAAAGAGATAAACAGATAGCTGATTACCAGGTAAAAGTGGTGGAACTAAACAGAAAAATTGAACAATTTAGAAATTCATCAGCTATGCTAGATCACATCATAAGTGTTCAACATTCCCCGGTTAACAAAGGGGGAATTGGATTTTCTGAAGTTCCAACACCGTATAACAATAACTATACCTATAATCCTAGTAATCAGAAATCTGCTGATGTTGAGATTAGTCAGACAGTTCCTGTCAAAATTTCGACTAAAGAACCTGAAGTTAATAAGAGAGAAACGAGTAAGCCAATTTCCAATGTTGAGATTTCTGTTCCTAGCTCTGTCTCATCAAATTCGGACAAGTCATCCGAATCGGGTGAGATAAAAGAAGAGGTAGTGTTACTAAAACGTGGGGAGGAATATAAGCCTGATGAAAAGAATTCTTCCCTAAACCCGTTCGTCCCACCATATGTTAGACAAACGGGTAGTAATGCAACCTCGACATCTGCAACAACTGTTGAGACGAAAGTTGAACACAGAAGTTGTTACAGATGCAATCAAATAGGACACCTTATTGCTGATTGTCCTCTAAACCAGAGAATATTTAGAGGTATGAGGCCTTCGAAAATTGAGAATAAAAGGAATTTTAATTATAATACGTGTAATATTGCGAACTCATCAAATTTCAGATATTGGACTAATCCAAGATTTCAAAGAAATCGGTCTCAGTTTTTCCCAGTTAACAACCAAACCAACAATTATAACTCAGTTAATTCACTAAGGTTTGGATGGCCTCATAGTCAATTCTCAAGAAGGTTTCCTTTTAGAACTTACAGAAATCATCCTCAAACTGACTTTGGGCAACCAAAGTACTGGATGCCGGTCAACAGATTTAATCGACCCAAGACCAGTAGGTCTTGGGTCCCCAGATTTTAATCTTTTTCTTTAATTGTGCAGGAACAGTCGAACAGGGCTGTAAACAATCTGTGGGTTGTGGACAGTGGATGTTCCCGGCACATGACTGGTAACAAGAATTTGTTACGTGACTGGAAACCTGTTCAAGGAGGAAGGGTTAGTTTCGCTGGCGAGAGTGGAGGTAGAATCACTGGAATAGGAACGGTAACAAATGGAAAAATGAAGTTAGAAAAGGTGAATTTTGTAGAAGAGTTGAAGCATAACTTGTTGAGTGTGCCGTTGATACTCCTGCTGCCTCTACTGAAGAAGAATTCTACAACCCATTTCATTCTCAACATCAATCACCCACTGATGAACTCTCTTCGAATTTAGAAAACAATCTGGAAGTCGGTCCGATTCAGACTACTGCAATTCACAAAAATCACCCTTTGGGGAATGTGATAGGTAATCTATCTGACGGTGTTCAAACAAGAAGAAGCTTGGAAGAACACACATGTGTTTACGCAAGCATTAAAAACACGGGTATCATAAATGAATGCTTGTACACTTGCTTCATCAGCCAGGTTGAACCGAAGAATTATCAAATGGCTCTAAAGGATAGTTCGTGGGTCGAAGCCATGCAAGAAGAGTTAGCACAGTTCGAAAAGATGGAAGTATGGAAATTAGTTGAAAAACCAGAGAATGTAAATGCTATTGTTACAAAGTGGGTTTTTAAATGTAAGAGAGATGAGAAAGGGATAATCATAAGGAACAAGGCAAGGCTGGTAGTAAAAGGGTTTAATCAGCAAGAAGGGATCGACTACAACGAAGTGTTTGCACCAGTGGCAAGATTGGAGGCAATTCGACTATTCCTGGCATATGCTTCACACAAAGAGATGAAGGTGTTCCAGTTAGATGTGAAAAGTGTCTTTCTTAATGGTAAAGTCGATGAGGTGGTGTACGTTGAACAGCCTCCGGGTTTCCCTGACCTAGATTTTCCTGATCATGTGTACAAACTGAGTAAAGCTCTATATGGGCTACATCAGGCTCCTCGTGCCTGGTACGCAACTCTGTCTGATTACTTGCTTGAGAATGGGTTCGAAAGAGGAAAGATCGACAGCACGCTATTTGTCAAGAGAAAAAGGGGAGACTTTCTACTAGTGCAAGTCTATGTGGATGACATCATTTTTGTTGCATCTAAAGTCGTCATGTGTCAGGAATTTGAAGCAATCATGAAAAAGAGGTTTGAAATGAGCGCCATGGGCGAATTAACTTTCCTTTTGGGATTGCAGGTTGATCAGAAGAAAGATGGGATGTTTATTCATCAAACAAAATATGTCCATGACGTACTCAAACGCTTCAAGCTGGACGATAGCACCCCATTTGACACTCCTGTTTGCGTCAACCACAAACTGGGTGCAGATTCTGACAGTGATGAAGATGTGTATCCCACCCAATATCGAGCAATCATAGGTTCTTTAATGTATTTAACTGCATCTAGACCTGATATTATGTTTGCAGTTTGTCTTTGTGCTCGTTTTCAGGCAAGCCCGAAGGAATCTCACATGAAGGGAGTGAAGAGAATATTGCGGTATCTCAAAGGCAAGCCTAAGCTGGGATTGTGGTACACGAAAGGGGAGAACTGGATTTGGTGGCTTACACAGATTCTGACTATGGAGGTTGCAATCAGAACAGGAAGTCAACAACCGATGGATGTCAGTTTCTGGCAGGAAGATTGGTGTCGTGGCAGTGCAAAAAGAAGACCTCAGTAGCCATTTCCACCTGCGAAGCAGAGTACATGGCAGCATCGAACTGCTGCTCCCATGTTCTTTGGATACAACAGCAATTGCGCAATTACGGTCTGAATTTCACTCAAACTCCTATTTGCATTGATAACACTGCTGCAATCTCAGTAACTAACAATCCCGTCAAACACAGCAAAACTAAACATATTGACATGCGTCATCATTTTATACGGGATTGTGCTGAGAAGAAATTAATTGTGCTTGAAAAGGTTGATTCGTGGGATAATTTCGCCGATCTTTTTACTAAAGCGTTTGACCGATCCCGTTTTCAAAATCTTGTTGAGCTAAATGGGATGATCAATCCCGAGTAACCTTGTTTTCCGTTTTTCTTAAAAAAAAACATCACTATCGCTTAGAATTATGTCGGTTGCTTCAGTTTGAAGGACACATCTCTGGATATGTTTGGTCTTTACTTCTACTAGTAGATTATGAGGATAGCCATTAACCAGATGACTGAAAGTGACCGGAGCGGTTTATGATGGGTTTTTATTCTTTCGCTGAAAAGTAGTCGTTCATACTTAGTTAGAAGGACACGTACTCGTATGTGGTCGGTCCAGCTGATCCATTGGATCTTCAGGATACCCGTTTACCTGAAGACTTTGACTTGATCGGGGCGATAGAATTTAAATTTTTTTAGGGGAGATGTATAATCTTTCAAGTCTATAACTTCGTAAGAAGTTTCAATACAATGTTTAAAAGAAAATTGATCCAACCATGGAAAGTGATAGAAAAACTAATTTTGTGTGCTTAACTGATGAAGTTATTAGGCCTAAAAGACTCTAGAACAGCCATTGTAAGTTATGGTAGCTTTATATGGTGCGTAAAAGTAGAAGTGATACAAACTAAATCTCCTTGATTTAATGTGGAGAATCATTCTGAGTTGTGCATGTCTCCATATACATCTTTCCGAATGATAGGCAGAAAAGTGATTACCCTGTCATACACGAGCCCGTGAGTGTTCTGATTCCCGAGAAGATGGTGTGTCAAGTACCTGCAGTGATCCAGATTCGGGACTTGCAGTCGTCTACTATTTGAAGCTGTATTAATATCTTTATTTAAAAAAAAATGTTGTTAAGCCTTTTTGAAGCTTATGTTATTTCAAATATCAACCAAGAGGCAAGAAAGAGAACGGAAAGAAGACTCTAAATATCGATATGTACTTACTGTTTAATCAGACACTACGGGTCGAAGTCAACTCGGGGTGACTTGGGGAAAGCCAAATACGCTTTGACAATAGATAGGAGGCATCACAATCTCTCATGTGATGTCCATCTAAATTTTGAGCTTAATTGAACCTAATCCGTATCACAGAAGCGATGAAAACCATACTAAGTTTTATACCTGCTTACAACCTGTTTCTTTATGTCACAACACCGCTGAACATGGATCTATGTGACAGCCACTTAATTAGTATGATTCTCATTCGAATCTTTTCTAAAACATGCAGGTTCTCGTCAAGACTGAAATTTGATCCCTTTTATTTACTTACTACAATTTTCACACGCATATTTTGTTTTATGGTTTAAAACTTGGTCACTTGGTTATTTGATCGTAAAGTTTAAATCTTTAACGGAGGATTTTAAAAGACAGTTGCACTTTGATCAAATTTATAAGGTCATGTTTTGTAAATTAAGTTAGGCGAACTTGTGTTAAGGTAAAGAGGCGAAGTTGTCTATGCTTGGTGTTAAGTGAAAGAAAATGAAAAATCACAAGTACTCCCGAGCACACCCTTGCCACCGAGCACACTTTTGCTTCCGAGCACACTTTTTCTCCCGAGCATGCTTGGTGTTAAGTGAAAGAAAATGAAAAATCACAAGTACTCCCGAGCACACCCTTGCTACCGAGCACACTTTTGCTCCCGAGCACACTTTTGCTCCCGAGCATGCTTGGTGTTATGTGAAAGAAAATGAAAAAGCACTAAGTAATCCGAGCACACTTTGTTTTCGAGCACTAAGTAATCCGAGCACACTTTACTTCCGAGCACACTTTGTGCTAGTTGAAAATTGAAAAATCACAAGTGTTTTGATTTCCGGGTACACTTTGTGCTAGTTAAAAATTGAAAAATACAAGTGTTTTGCTTTCCGAGTAGACTTTACTTCCGAGCACACTTTGTGCTAGTTGAAAATTGAAAAATCACAAGTGTTTTGATTTCCGGGTACACTTTGTGCTAGGAAAGTGCTTCCGGGTACACTTTGTGCTAGGAAAGTGCTTCCAGGTACACTTTGTGCTAGTTAAAAATTGAAAAATACAAGTGTTTTGCTTTACGAGTAGACTTTACTTCCGAGCACACTTTGTTTTCTGAGTACACTTTGTTTTCCGAGCACACTTTGCTTCCGAGTACACTTTAGGCGAACTTGTAAAGAGGCGAAGTTGACCATGGTTGACCTTGAGCGAAGTTAATGATAATCTGTTGACCAGCGAAGTTGTCACAGGGGCGAAGTTAAGGTTAACTTCGCCCTTGCATTTTCAAACCTATATAAGGGTCAACCTGGTCAAACCCCCGGCGAACTTATATACACTCCTAACCCTCGGCGTACTTAATCCTTGAATCCGTATTATCTGTTTCCAATCCGTGTTAAAGGTGTGTAGGCTCGGTATTACATGTAATTCATACTAATGGTGATAATCAAGGGCCGTGGTGATTCGATGTGTGACATTGTTTATGCTAACTTTTAAACAATTGATAAACCAATCTGTTTCTAATGTGTTCGTAACTCAGTAAATCGTCTAGATCTCCATAGTAACATCTTTTCATGTTTTCAATCACAAAAAACACCAAACAAACCATGATCGGACCTCTGTTTTACGCTGTTTCAGATTCAGGCGAAGTTAGCTTTAGGCGAAGTTGTTCTCAACTTCGCCCTAGGCATAACTTCTCCTGCTCATAATTAATTAATTAATTAATTAGTCTGGTTGTTCTCAGGCGAAGTTATACTCAACTTCGCCTTATGCATAACTTCGCCTGCTGCTAATCTTATTTAATTTAAAAGTTCTAGTTTGTTATCAGGCGAAGTTATGTTTAAGGCGAAGTTGTACTCAACTTCGCCATATGGTTAACTTCGCCTGCACATAAGATGTTATCATAACTTCGCTTATGGTACCAAGTGAAGTTATGATCTGCTTTGTCGAAGTTCTAACTTAGACCGTTTTTTGTGCAGATATGGCAGCTGTAGCAGGAGCTGGTGGTGACGAAGGTGGTGACAACAACCGACAGTTCTTTCCGAGTCACAACATGTACATTACTTTGGATCCGGATGCTATCAGATCCAATCGTCCCTCCTTGTTGAACATGGTAAACTTTTTGATGCTCTAAAGCAGTTCTTAGCATCTCAGGGGGAGACGAGCTGCAAGGGCGACGAATTGAGAACAAAGAAGAGTCATGATAGAGACGATGATCCCAATGCATCGAAAGGTGCAGGTGGTGAGTTGCCAAGAACTGAACAAACTCTTGGGACTTCCACATCTCAGGGGGAGTCAACTGGTACAGCAGGTGGATCAGGTGGTGAAGATGTTGTGGTTGTGGATGATGAGAAAACGTTGGGTGATGATGATGTGGGTGATGACGATGTGTTACCTGTTGAAGAGATTGAAAAGATAGGTGAACAGATTGTGATCGAAAGTGAGATAGAAGAAGGTGAGATTGTGGATGACAGTGTAGAACATGATATTACAGGCGTTGACAAAGTAAATGTGAGTCAAGATATGGATGTGACAGATGAGTCTGAGTGGGAAGAGCAACCGAGATGGAAAGAAGGATACGCTCAGTGGTTTGTAAAGACAAAGAAGCCAGCGGTTCCAACCATGTTCAAGAAAAGTTACAATATCAAAGGGTATGTTGAGTCGAAGAAGGGTATTATTTGCTGGTTGTATGATGAGCAGTTGAGGTTATTTGTGATTAAACGCTTTAATGGGATTCAGTATTTTAAGAGGATGTTGAGATCTCTCAATACCTTGCCTGAGTGTGAGGTGAAGGATTTGGCAAAATTAGGGTTGATTAATAGAAGTGATGATAATATGGCCAGAATAATTGGGAAGATTGTGTGGAAAGAAAGTTTGAAAGAGAAGAAGTTTGAATTGTTAAAGCCGCAAAAAGGGAAGCTGGTTGAAGATAAGGAAAGAGGAATGCGAGCTGATGGTAAACCTTGGATGGTAATGAAATATAAACCGGTTCGGTGTTTAAAAGAAGTGCCGATGAAGACAATGCCCAAGGATGTTTTAAAGAATCTAAAGTGGTGGTATGTTGATAGTCAAACAGCTGGAGCGGTTATGGAAGATGAAGATGAACAAGAAGTTCTGAGAGTGTATGATCCCATGCACTTGGTAAATTTGTCTCAAGCTGACTTGCAGGTGCTAAATGATAAGAAGATATTCTATATTCCTGCATGGAAAGATGAAGCCAAGAAATACCAAAGGGTGGTCTCTGTTTGTGTCAGACAGGGCGTTCATGCTTGAAGACGAGTGACACGAGATTTTGGGATTACTAGACACGTGATTGAAGATAGAGATATGAAGCTACTGCCAAGGGGGAGTCTGTTGGTGCATAATGTCAGTAGTTCAGTATCTAGTGTTTTGTATGTGTCTGTAATCGTGTTAAATTGGTTGTTTTGGTTTTAGATATGGTGTAACACAACTTCGCCTGATGTAAGCGAACTTGTGGACAAGCGAAGTTGTGACAACTTCACCTAGTCTGTTAGGCGAAGTTGTCGAGGATTATATAACCTCAGCTTCGGCTTGTTTTGTTTAGGTTTTCCCAGAACGTGTAAGTGATATTGGAGATCACGTGTTGAAGTGTTGCAATACAACGTGTTTATTAGTATTGTAACGTGTGTTTTTGTATCGTCTCAACGTATTATATATCTTACGCTCGTATAGTATTACGTGGGGATTCCGCACCCTCGTGTTACGAGATACTCATGTGTAGATCCGGCTGGGAACCTACACGTTTTTACATTTTTCGTTTTTTTATAAAATTTTTGAGTTATGATTTTTTTTATTAATTTTTCATTATGTTTTTGAGGGGTTTGTTTTTGCTAGAAATATTTATCATCCTTTTTATTTTTGTCCTAATTTATAGAATAACTTGACCCCCTTCTATATCCTTCATGTCATGTCTGCTCTCCTACAAACAGGGGCGAAGCTCTTTGGGGACCCGGGTGTCCCCGGCCACTGCCGTTTTCTCCGTTAGTAAGGTAAATTTTATGATTTTTTTCGAAAATTTTTATAGATATTAAGCACGGTCACCCCCGATGTATTTTTCCAAAATGTTACTGGGCACCACTGATTTTTTTAAATATAATACCCCATCATTTGTTTTTTTTATAAAACATCGCATTTTTTATAAAACTCAAAATTGAGAAGGCTTTTTGTAAAAATAAAAACTTGTTTAAACAAAACATAAAAAAAAAAAGAACGGGGATTGATTACTTATTAGGGTTTGGATTTTTATAAAACTCACTTGCTCCCCTGTAACTTGTCCGGCTGATCCTACCGGACCGGACACCACCACAGGCCACAACCACAACCACTGCCATCTGTCGTCCACCGCCTACCACTCGTTGCTCAGCCGTGTCAGCAAGGTAACTTTCTTCTTTATGTTATTATTAAACATTGTATTGCATTTATATTGATTAATGTTCAAAGATTATAAAATTAGGGCTTGTAATTGTGGAACTGAAGATTTTGGGAAATTGATCAAATAAGCTTGCAATTGGTATTGTATGGTGAAGTTCTACTTTAACTCACTCTTTTGAATCTTCTTAATTAGGTAAATCATGAAAAAGCAAGATACTATTTATTCTTTTTTTCAAAAAAATGGATGATAAACAAACGAGTAAACTTTACAGATCTTCAACTAGTGAGCCAGTTAATTCTGAAGCTCCACAACAACCACAATTAGATACTAATGATGTGGATCTTAACCAAGAAAATCAACAAGAAAATCATGGTGATTCGGAAGCTCCACAACCACAGTCAAATGCTAATGTAGTGAATCATGGTGATTTAGCAATGAAAATATTCAAGAATCGTCCCCACAATAAGATGTCAAATGAGCATCTCGTGAATAGCTTGGTGGTTTACATAGAAAAAGAAATTGTCGAAACATATGATTCGGAATCCATAATTGAGGAATTCAAAAATCTTAAAGTTTGTCGAACTGCTTTGTAATTTTTCTTCTAATGTACTCACCTTTCCTCTCGGTTCTTGTATTATTATGAATCTTTAGGTCTTGTTGGTTAAAAAAGTATCTAGTTTTTTTAACTGTAAGAACAATCATTTAAATAAATGAAAGCAATTAGATATATGATGTCATATTGTTGATCTGACCCGAACCGAATCGTCGACCCGAAAATTCTTAGGTCTGTGACTTCGGTCACCGTCGTAACAAAACCCAAACTTAACCACTGCATACAAAAGCCTAAACACAAAAATTGAAAATGAACGAATATTCACTTAGATAAGATACAGTGAGTCACTAACCTACAAACAATATTAAAAGTATTTTATTTATTTTCTTTATATTACCTACCCAAAAGAATAAATAAAATGTTTAGATAATTTGGTATAGAATCTCCGGTTCATTAAAGTCGTCATCTTTTGCCTTTGGACCTCTCTTTTTCCATTCATCACATGACTTTCAATCCACGCGCATTCACGATTCTTTCAATCATCTCGCGATATACGATATTTTGGAGACAAAAATTCCTTTACTTGATTTATATTTTATGAACTTCCCTTGGAGTTTGCCATAATTACAATACTTTACTCCTGTCTTTTGTATAATGCATTTTAGCCCTTGCCTTTAGGAATATTGTTTACACGTTTAAAATCATGTGGTATGGTTAATGAATATGATTGTGTGTGAAAAATATGTCATGTACATCAAGTAGATGCCACCTAAGAAAGATAATTTTCACGTTTACATTCACAAAATGAATGTTATGGTTAGTGAATGTGAGTGTGAAGATGGTTAATTTTGTTTAATCCATTAATTGTTTTAAACGCTTAACATTATTTGCTTTTAATTATTAAGGAAATAATACATTAATATAAAAACCACTAAAATAAATAAAAATAGATATAATAAACAACCAGAAATAATAAACAATAACGCAACCCTCTATTCTGATTTTTTTCCTGATTTGTTAATTTGATTTGTCGACTTTTTAATGATATTTTCTCGTCAAATGAGAGATATCGGCCCAAAGCAACTTAAATCCCCTATTTTTATTTCTATGTTTTCCTTATAATGCATCTTTTCGGCCACTAGAGTGTTAAACTTGTCTATCTTATATGATATATTATCTAGGGTGGCAATCTTGACTCATGGGTTGAATGGGTTGTATCAAAATATATAAGATGTGTCAAAATGGGTCAAACTAATCAAACTAAAAAAGAAAATGATTGAAACGTGTCAAAATGGGTTGACGTTTCTCGGTTTTTTTAATGGAACGAGAAAAACGGAAGAAACTTTTTGGTATTTTTACTTTTTAAGTTTTTGATTTACATTTCGAGTTGTAATTTTTTAATTATTTTTTTGAATTTTTTGGTGAGGGTTTTGAAATGGGTTTTGAAATCTCAGCCCATTTTGACCCATTTCAAAACTCATCACCAAAAAATTCAAAAAAAATAATTAAAAAATTATAAATCGATATATAAATCAAAAACGTAAAAAGTAAAAATACAAAAAAGTTTTTTCCGTTTTTCTCGTTCTATAAAAAAACCCGAGAAATGTCAACCCGTTTTGACCCGTTTCAATCATATTCTTTTTTAGTTTGATTAGTTTGACTCATTCTGACCCATATTATACATTTTGATACAACCCATTCAACCCATGGGTCAAGATTGTCACCCCTAATATTATCCATTCTTCTCCTCCTGGCCTTTTCACTTTATCCCTCCAGGATGGGCGGATAGGTTCAACCGAGACTGTTTCCTCACCATCCGTGTCATTGAGGTTAACATGACAACGTGCTTCTTAAGTAGTGGAGCTACTATAATCGTTTGACATTGATGTTCTTGATCTCTTTCATGTTGATTGACTCATCAACGCTATGTTCATCCATTTTGAAGAATCCTCGTTCCTTAACAAGTACCAATCTTTGAGCATATTAACCTCGAACCTTGCGGTTCACGATACTCGTTGAACGAGATTGTGAGAAGATCGGTTGTGTTTATCCGCTTCTAGGGTTGTTCAAATTCTTGTTATAAAACCGTGAGAAGGTCAGTTATTCAAATGAAACTCGGGGAGTCCCATATTTTACTCTTCATTTTCATGGTTTTATGTTGAGTTTCGAGAATCACTTCAGGTTCGGGTTGTGTTTCGAGAATCTGTAGCTTTAACTGGAGAGGGTGCGATTTAGAAAATCAAATTAGGTAAGTAAACACTAGAATCATTTGGATTTTACCAATTGTATGGGTTCATGGTGGTTTTTAGTAATTGGATTTTATAAAACTTAATAAAGTTTGGTGAAGAAGAGTAAGTTGGAGAATGTTTAGTAAAATTTTTATAAATTTACCAACTATATATAGGGTAAATTTAAAAAATAAATAAATCTAACCTTTCAACGACTATATGCTTCTCGATGGTCCCATGCATTGGCTCCAACATCTCCACGCACACAAAGCCACATCCATGCTAAAGGATACCACCACAATATTCCTATGAACATGGTATTTATGTAGCAACTTCATCACCGTCCATACAGACCATGACACGTGGTCTTATCATGTCTTAACGTCTTTATTTTCTAAAAATATAACAAGGAACACCACATATTAGTTAAAGTACGTATTCGTCAATGATCCACGACCTATGTGGTTGAGATAAGACATCCAAAGACTTCATTTATGAAATGGGGGAGGTGATCTTGGGTTCAAGTCTCACATATGACAAAAAAAAATAAAAATAAATATGGGTTTCGAGGTTGAGTCTGTGTTTCCTCTTGAGAGTGGTCTCCGGCTCAGGATTCACGTGGTGGACTGTTGTACGAGCTTCCCTTTTAAGATGCGTCAACCTAACATCCCACGATTCCATACTTAAGAAATGGAGATGATCAGGTGTCCAATGTTCCGTTATGATCCAAATGGGTGTTAACAGAGGTGCACAAAAAACCCGAACCCAAAAAAAACCCGGAACCGTTTTTTTTATACCCGAACTCGTACCCGACCCTACCCGTAGGGTACGATAAGGTATGCATTTCAGTACCAAAACCCGTACCCCGAACCGGACCCGATTTGTACCCGATAATACCCGAAACCGTAACTGGGTTTTTCCAATACCCGAAACCAGTTTTCAAAAATGCCTGATCCATACCCGAACTTACCTGAAAAATAGCCCTAAAAAGTGCAACCCCTTAAATCCAATCTATACAATAAAAAATACCCGGAAAAAACCCCGAAAATATGATTTTTTCAAAACCCGAAAATAGGGTATTTAAATACCCGGTTCTATACCCGACCTGAACCCGATACATAGGGTACGTTTTTAGAGGCAATACCCGGATCCGAACCCGACCCGGGTATTGCCAATACTAGGGGTACAAATGAGCCGAGCTGCTCGCTAGCTACTCGAGATCGGCTCGCTAAAAAGCTCGTTCGAGCCGAGCTTTATCGAGCCCGAGCCCGAGCTCAAGCCTAAAAATAAGCTCGTTTAATAAACGAGCCCGAGCCCGAGCTTTACTTATCGATCTCGAGCCGGCTCGCGAGCCTAAACGAGCCTGCCATTTTTATATATATATTTTTTTATAATATATATTTAATAATTATTAATTAATAAATATAATGTTATGAAAAAATAAATAAAAATAACTAAATAATATATATTCTTTTATACATAAAATTATAATTATAAATAATATATAAAATAATTATAATTATATAAAAAAATAATTGATAAATACTAAACGAGTCGAGCCCGAGCCGAGCTCGAGCTTCAAAATCCATTCACGAGGTGAGCTCGAGCTTTGAAAATAGAGCTCGAAACGAGCCGAGCTCGAGCTCTGTGTAAGTTAAACGAGCCGAGCTCGAGCCTAGTCGAGCTCGAGCTCGGCTCGGCTCGTTTGCACCCCTAGCCAATACCCGATTTTACAATACCCGATCCCAGGTATTTGAAAAACCCGATTTATGCAACTTTAGCCCTTTAGGCGTTACAAAGAAAAAAGAAAGAAAGTTTACATATTGGCCCATTCGGGCTGGCCCAACTTTATAAAAAGGAATTTCAAACCATTTTGTTTGAAGTTATTTTCCCTCCTCCTTAGTGAAGACAATAAATGAGATCCAGTTTCATTTCTCTTCGTATACATTTAGGATGACTGACTCTTTTTTCTTTTCTTTTTTTTTTAAACCATAGTATAGGCACTTTTGAGTTTTGACAGATTAAATTCATGATCATACGAATAGATACTGGATAAGGGTACGGCATAAACACACAAATATATCATCCCAGCCTCTATTGAGAGACTCGTCTAAAACGAGTCCAACTTATTTCACCCACTGTCACACATGCTCCGCTTCATAAGTCACAGACCGATCTTGAGATGGACTATAGTTTATAACGTCTAAATTCTAAAAACGATATACTATAATAAACTGATTTTTAGATTCATAGAAATATGTATTTTCTTTAAATGAGTTGAGAAATAAACACAATATTTTTCAGTCATGGCATTTTTAATAATATCTTTTGTAAACAGGATATAATAAAAGAATCAATCATTATATCACTGGCTCACTGCCTTTAAAACCATATAATCTGCAACGTGTATATTAGCTTTATTTATATGGTCCCCGAACTGTCCAAACAGATTTTATAAATGTTTAGAGATAAAGAATAAAAAATACAAATGAATATCCTTTTATTGATTTTAAAATATATAATATTCATATGATTATTTTCGAAAAGAATATATATTGGGTTGTTTTAAAAATTTCAAGCCGTGAAATGGAAATGCCACACTTACTATTACTAGTGAGGAAATTAAGGGGACACAACAACGCACAAGACAAGGGTACAATAATATTAATAACTTAAACCATACTCCATACCCCATGCATCACCATTATTTGGATCAATGATTATATGTCTTTTTGACAATGGTTTTGGTATTTCTCTATGGCTATTCTAAAAGAAGCTAAAAATCATATTGGTTTGTTTTTATAAGTTTTGATATAAACATTTTTAGAGGGGTTCATAGTAACATGATATATGTGCCATTACTTTAGGATTTTGTTTGGTCTCAAATAACTCTAAACCCTTACTTTTAAGTGTGAAATGAAATTACCAAAATGTCCTCTTATGTAATACTCATCAATATGACATGTTTATATATAAAATCTCCTTAATGACATATGAGCTAAAACATATAAACAATTTGTCACTTATCAGTCACATATCCATATATAAAAAAACACTTATGAAAACGTATGCATATTTGGATTAATTATTTAAATCAAACTCTGCTAAATAAATACTAACAAAAATAGACAATATTGAGTTTGTAGATGCAAATGTATATCATAGCAAATAAATCAACTAAATCACAAGTAGAAACTAAAGTCACAATTTGATGCTACAAAACAGAATAGTGGCCTTTTAGGTTCAAAACTTAATCTGTTTCCCTTAAGCTTTCACTTGTGAGCCATAGTTTCTTTTGGACTATGAGCACAACATCATCTCCATCTGATTCTGATGGCGAATCCGCGACCGCAACTGTTTCCCAATGTATTGCGGGTAAATATTTCTTCACGAAATCAGTGACGGGCTTTTTGTCACGAACGATTAGGAAGCCCGTGGGCCTGAGAATACGGTCGATCTCGATTAACAGATCTTCACTGCTGCAACCTTTCTTTTCGATTATGTCTGAGAACACGTTGCTCGCGTGGAGAAGATCGTACGTACGTGGGTATGTTGAGTATGCTTCACACCTGAAAGAAATGCACCCGACTTTTGGTTTTACATTTGGGCTTGAAATGTTTGTGTCAAAAGAAAATGGGCCAAAATAACGAATCTGGACCCGAAACAAAAGGTCACTGGCGAAGGTTAGTTAGGGCTGGGGGTGCCCCCCCCCCCCCTGTTTTTTTTTTGCGTAGTAGTGTAAATTTACTCGTTTTCGTCCGAAAATTTTTATACGTAGTGTAAATTTGACCATTTTCGGCCGGCAATTTGAGCCCGGCCCCCCTCGTTTGTGAAATTTTGTATACATTTTGAGTCCGCCCCCCCGGTGTGTTAGTCCAAGCTTCGCCACTGCTTAAGGTCAAAAGCATTTAACACTTATTAATGAATTTGGGCCTAAAACTTCTGGCCCAAAATGAGCTAGTGCAATAAATGCAAGAATAAACATTCAAACAAGTTCGGTTTGGTTCAGTTCCAGAGTTCAGTTTGGTTTTGGAACGAGATATAACCAAAACCCAACTATAATTTTCGGTTTTTAAATTGAAAAAAAAAAGGATCCGTCGGCTATTATTTTGGGTGAGTTATTTCGGTTTGGTTTTGTCAGTTATTTTAGTTTCTGCTAATCAGTTTTTTGATAACTCCTGCCAAACTCTAGTTAATTTTCAATTTGGGGAACAGTTCAGGTCGGGCCTAGTTTAGGCAAGGTCCACGAGCTTGTAAATATTATGACAGAAATGATAAATAGGATTAATACATACCAGTTATGAATTGAGCCGATTAAGCCTCTATCATAAATAAGCTTCAATGTATTGGGTCCATCTTCAGGGACAACATTCATCACCCAAACATCTTTGTTCCCCAAAGCAGCACCAAACGAACCCAAATTTGCCTTCATATCCATCACATTCCTTATGGTATTTGCTGATATTTTTGGGCTCAACAGGTCCCAGTAGTTCTCAACCCTCTTACGCCACAGCTCCTATAAAATTATGCAAGAATTTGTGAATTAATAAACATTTAAATTGAAATAATATGAGAGGAAAATGTATTATGATTTTTACCGTATCCTTTTCAAACATGTCACTTGAATAGCCAAAGTCAGCAAGACGAGGTGGAGGAGAAGTTAGCCTAGCTGGCCATGGAGCCAACCCGCTTCCTTTGGTTGTGTGATCATCTGACGAAAAAAAAGCATGAAAGTTTTTAAGTATTTTATACTAATAAGTCTTTGTTTAACTTTTGAAAGTCAAAAACATTTTACAAACTCAACCGACAGGAAGATTACTTACGTTCAGAGTAAGGGGTAATGCAAGCTTCCATGTTTACTCCATAAACAGCATCGGGATCATCATCTGACCGACAAAGAGGTGGTTGAGTACCGGGAGCTCGTTCCATGTAACAATCATTAGTCAAAGGTTTGACCCAAATAACAGTTTGGTTTCTCTTTGCAGCTATTTTCCAGCACATACGTTCAACAAGTGCGCTCATTTCTTTCCATATTCTAAGATCCTCTTCATCTTGTGCATATGCTTCAGGAGACGAGTAGGCAAAGTAACCACCTGGTCTAAGTAACCGATCCAATTCAAGTAAAAGAATCCCGTCTCGTTGAAGCCAATCGATTCTACAACGGGAACAATGAGCAAGTTCAAAAGATCTGCTCGGGTACGGAAGTCTTTTTGTTCCAAGAACACCAAGGTATGCAGGAATGCCTCGTTCTAAAGCAAACTGGATTTGGTTTTGATGCACATCATTAGGTGCTAATGACATTGCAATGATGTTGGATGATAGAAGGTAACCGCCAAAACTTGCAACACCACAACCGACATCGAGTACGGTCCGTAAGTTTCCTTCATTGTTCATGTTGTCTTTTGAGAAGTTGAGCATCTATTGATTAGATTGTTTGTTAGAATAAGAAAATGGAATAAAGCAGGGCAAACTAGATGTGGGAAAATAGTTACATTTGCGATTGATTTGATGTACTTATCAGCTCCATAGTGGAAATGAGTTCCTCCACCTGGGAATATGATCTTTTCACCTTTTACAACCATCCAATTTTGGTCTGATTTCTCGTGTGCAAGGTGAGTATGTGGTATGTTTGCTTTCCATACTTCATCTCTGCTTTTTGGCCACTTGATGGGGACCTGCATCAAAATATTCCAATGTTGTTAAAGGGGGCAATCTCAAACACTTATAAATAGAACAAAAATTAGCTTAAAAAAGTAAACAAGCGAAATGGGTCAAAAGTATATATTGATGTGCAAAACCTCATAATCTCATTTTATTCAAAAGCTTAGATTACTATAAAAAACAATATGGTTTCTGTGGGACATAGACACGCCACGCCTACTACTTATAAAAAAGGATTAAAACAAAAATGTACAAAAACGTCTCATGTCTACCCAGCCCGTTTGACCAGGTACCATAAGCCTAGGACTGTAAATTAACCGAACGTTAAGTGAACCGTTCAGTGGGAAGTTCATTTATCTAATAAACGAACGAATATGAACAAAAAAAAATTGGTCAGTTAGTTTAATGAACGAACATGAACACATGTCTCGTTCGTACGTTCATTCATTTATGTTCGTGAACGCTCGTTTATTTAAATTCGTTTATGTTTGTTCACTATATTCTTTTGTGTTTGTTAGTTTACTTTTGTTAAAGTTCATTCGTTTACGTTTGTTGAAATATTCATTTAATTATTTTAGCCCTATTACAATTTAGTCTACTTATAATAACTTTTTAAACCCCGCAAATTGTTGTCCACATTTACTTTAATAGGTTTAAGCCAAGTTATGTTCGCTTATCTATGTTCAGCTATGTTCATTCATTTATACTGTTAACGAACACATCCATTTTTTAATGAATGAACACGAACAAGAAATGTTGTTCAATCAGTTGTCCGTGTTCAATCATTTGTTCAGTTAAAGTTAACAAACAAGAACATGCTCAGGTCGTGTTCATTTGGTTCTTTTACAGGCCTATATAAGCCACATGTATGAACCAGTACCCAAGTCACCCCAGTCCATTATCCACTTCTAGTTGATAAAAACCACACCTTGTACCCTGATGGGGGAGGAATCAAACAGTTGAAACGCCTTTCGGGCAGAGGGCAATGTCTTTCATAGTGCTCCATTAAAGACAAATCCAACTTCAATCTCATCTGGTAGATAAGGTGTCGGTCAAGACAGGGTATCAATTCAGAGTATCGATCATCACAAACCTGCAAGAAAGAAAGACAAAAGATTAAAATACAAAATTAAGTAAAGAAGCGCACAAAGATCCAAACTTATTGTTAAACAACTCACGGGAAAGCTTTTTGGTACAATACCATCTTCATCATTGACCCCAAACTTAAAATCATCTTGCTTGATTCCAAGATCAGATTCTTCATCACCACCTAAGTAAGACGACCCAAGCTTCCTTAGCGACCGACTACCATACTCTATAGCTGACTCACCTTCACTCTGAGAACCGAAGTACAAATAAAGAAAAACAAGCGCAGCTCCCACAAGAACCAAAGTAGTAAGCAAACGCTTCTTAGATCCGTCTGTTCTTCCTCTCATAATTAACGTTATGTTTGATACACCACAACGTTAATGAGTTTGACTTAAAATGCAATTACTTTATCACAAAAATAATTGCATTGTTTTCTTAATAGACAATTTAGTATTGTTTATCCAAAATATGCTTAATTTCGTGGATACCCGACTCCCTTATAATCAAAAGATAATACAATATTCCAGATACCAGATTCGTTGTCCGACCAACTGTTAAACAAAAAGAAAACGTATCAGCATCGTACGCAAAGTATTAGTTAGTCTATGTGTATTAGTAAGGTTTGTATGAAACTTTAAAAATATATTATGATATGATATTCACTAATTCGAGATCCACTTAAATTAACTTGAGTTGTCAAACAAGATCATTATTATTATTAATGTTATTAATTAATAAGAATCATAACTTCAAGATCTAATTAATAACTATTAACTAACTTTAATTACATGATCGCGTTTACAGTTCAAAAGTAACCAAATTATAACATCACAATCACATAAAGGTAAAATGTCATAAAAAAACAACAGATTCCACAATTACTCAACCAGCTCACTACATAACATAGCATAACATTCGCTGATAATTCACAAATTAATTGTAACAAATTAACAATAAGTTACAGCAAATACAATGCTTACGCTAGGTTTAAATTAATCAGACGATTCAATCACAGTACAATTTACCGCCAAATCTATACGCATACAATATAACATTAGATCACATCAAATACGAAAACCTAACGAATTTCAAAACTAATAAAGCTGCAATTCGGAATCAGATCTAAGAAATTACCGAACAAAAACAGAGGAATTGAACTTACTTCCGTCTGAATGAATGAATAATAATAATAATAAGAAGAAGAAGAAGAAGAAGAAGAAGAAGAAGAGATGTAAGGTGTGGATAATGAGTGGCAATATAAACAGAGGTAGGGGTAGATCTGAGTGTTAAAACTGCACTGTTGTCACGCGGTGTTTTATATTATTATTATTATTATTATTATTATTATTATTATTATTATTGTGTTTATAACATTTGGGTGGTTTTGGGTCCCTGGGATTATGGATTTGGTACAGTTTGAGTCCCTGGTTGTTACTTTTATGTGTTGGTTGGGTCCTACTTGTTAGTTAAAAAAACACGGGTAGGGTGTCGGTTGGCAAGTGGGTTTCTCTTTCAAGGGTGAATTGGATTTACACCTGCCCATGTGGGTTTTGATTAAAAAGGAACTTGAGTTTGGTTGGTTTGACTAAAAGGTCCCTAAAGTTTTATTGGTTGATGAGTGTGAGAGAAATTGAGGGTGTAATCTCTTTAAGATGGGTTTGTTTAGGTTTTGGGTTTGAGGTAGAAGATTGTAGTTGAAGCAAGTTATCGTGCAACTAGTGTTGATGACTTGTTGTGTAGGACTCATTCTGTGATGAGGTGGAAGGTTCTCCATTAAGATGTGTATACGGTCACTTTTATTTAAGAGACCGGGAATGAACTTTAACTTAAATATAACGAGCTTTGACCGACGGGCTTGATTATAGTGCTGGTTTGATCTTGTCATCTTGTGGGTTCATCGTAGAAAATGGGTATAGACAGGTCCGCTAATCTAGAATCAGATGTGGTGCTAAATACATTATGTCGAATTCAAACCATATGTTGTCAATAGGGACTAACGTTGCATAAGTTATTAATGTCTTAATGTTAAATTAGTATTAGTTGTTTTACTTATAATCTTTCTAATAATATCTTATGTGTTTAATTATTGAGGTGATATTACATGATATGGATCTCAGTATTGGGCTGGAGCTACATAGGAGTCAATTTGTTACTGTTATGAAAATCGTTAATTGATTGTGAGCCTGGTTGTCTTCAACCCTATAAGTGTAGCTTCTCATTGACGCATCCTCTAGTTTGGAATGGAGCGTCTTGTGCTGACTTTGGAAACACCAAATTATTCGGGCTTATCTTTAGAATACCACGTCAACGGTATATTCCTTCCTTGTGCAATTGGGTCGTCGCCTCCTTATAAGAATACACTCTTTATTATTACTAGCGTAATCGATTAACACTTCTTCCACAATTAGTAGTTTGTTTGCTTTTCTTGTTCGTATAGCGGTGCTGTTAATGACGAATCTGGTTGTAATCATTCAAGACTTATTGTCCTTGTTTATTGGTTTAAATAAAATAAAGTATACTCTTTGTGACACTTAAACATTAGTGTAATACCTTAGGCTATGTGTAGTGGAGGTGCTACAAAATGGGGCATTTTACGTCATGTGACACCCAGTCAGCAAAGGGCAGATTTTTGTTTTTGGGGTGTAATAGTGTTGTAACCATATATATCTATAATATATATAAACGAAAACATAAAAATCCTACGTGTCGCGATGTGGTCGCTCCCCCTTTTTTTGGAGTCACCAGATTTGCTTGATTTTTAAATGG
Organism: Bidens hawaiensis; assembly: GCF_021521415.1. Taxonomy (NCBI): domain Eukaryota; kingdom Viridiplantae; phylum Streptophyta; class Magnoliopsida; order Asterales; family Asteraceae; genus Bidens; species Bidens hawaiensis. Next base: position 103,025 of record NW_027496071.1, read on the forward strand.
AGGCTTCTCATGCATTTGACCCGGATTCATGGATATGGGTCTTACCAAACCCAGATATTCCTTAAACGGGTTATAACATCTCATTAAATAAAAAATTATTCTAACCAAATTATTGATGTAAAAATCCTATAAAATAGGATATACTAAAAATTAATATCTTATTTATTTTAAAAAAGATATATATATATATATATATATATATATAATTTAAATTAAAAAACCAATTTTATAGTAAAAAAAATAAATGGGTCTTGGGTCTCATCAAACCATAAGTATATTATTAACTTTCATAAATATTATTTATAATTAAAAAAACCAATTTTATAATAAAAAAATAAACGGGTCTTGGGTCTCATCAAAACCATATAGCTTTTAAACCGGGTTATAACATCTCATTTATTTGTGAAATAATTTATCATCAAACCATAAGTATATTATTAACTTTCATATAATAAAAAAATATAAATTCAAAAAATACATAAATATTAAAACAAAAAATATAAAACAATCCCCGTAATACGGGGATAAAAACTAGTATATATATATATATAGTATATGAATCCTAAGAGAACTCTTTGCAAATTAAGAACTTTGAGAACCATTTTGGACCTCCAAAAACACCTTTAAATTTAAAAAAAATCATAAAACAATAAATAATAAAATTTTTAAAAAAGTAAAAAACCAAAATTCTTATATTTCATTCCGGTTTCATTAAAAAAATAAAGTAATAAAAAACGTCGTATTATACACATATGTATAATTTTATATAATCTTTAGCTACGTAATATACACATATGTATAGTATCATTTATCTTAAATTATACACATGTGTACAAAAAAACATGTAAATGTACATATATGTATATATTATACATATGTGTATATAATTTAGCTAAACCTAGTTTTTTTTTATGAAACCGGGATGATAAAATAAGAATTTTGGTTTTTTTACTTTTTTGATTTTTGTGTTTTTTTTTATTTTATAATTTTTTTTTATTTTCGGGTTTTTTGTGGTCTAAAATGGTCCTCATAGTTCTCAATTTCAAAAAAGTTCTCTCATGATCCTGATCCTATATATATACCACACACAATCAATTATAATAATAAATTAAAAGGGGAAGCAGCGATAAATAGATGCCCCCCCTGTCGCCCCACAAATCGTTAGGTGGGGGGAGGGTGTTCTCGCCCATCATCGCCGGATTTCGTCCGGATTCGCCGCCCACTACGGGTGGCCTTACTTAAACATTAGTGTAGTAAGTTAAGTGGTCGAATACTTTTGGGTAAAAGACTTTTTGAGAACTTAGGCTCGTGCTTCGCTTGCATGGACAAGACTTCTTTTTTTACTTAAAGTTTAATTTTTATCCAGATGCTTCTTTTTGAACTCTAGTTCCAATTCTTGCCCGAAGGCTTCTTCCGGACTCAGGTCAAAATCTTGTTCTTGTAGACTTCTTTTTGGACTCAAAGTTCAATTCTTACAAGAAGGCCTTTTTTTCGGATTCAAGGTCTAAATCTTGCCCAAGTCTTTTTTCCAAATTCCGGAGCTAAGGCCTAGACGTTGCAAGATGGCTTCTTTTTGGACCCAAATTCTTGCTTGTCAACAACAAAAACTTTCGCCACTCAGAGGATTCTTGAAATTTTAATGTCTACTCAAGAGATTACAAGGCCATGTGGTGTTGTCCTTTAGTTCAATGCGACTAGATCGTCTTTGTATTGTAGCATTAAACTTAAATGAAAAGTATTAATATGCAACAATATAAGTGTATATGAAAGCATAACGAATACTGCAACATCATATAAAATTATTAATCAAACACATAAGTATGTGTAATAGTAAATAAATTGATCATAATTAAGTATTTATTTGAGGAGCTTGTACCCTTAGTTACCCCTAATCTTTGTAAGTAGCTATGAATGTATAAAAAGAATGCCAATTTATGTATAATAAACATTGTACATAAATAAGAGTTGTATCAAGCCATCGACCCATCATCCCTGACTAAAGATTATATCGATACTGATGCGGCTAATCTAGTTAAGTAAATAATCATCAATGATGCAATATATACAATAACGGGCAGGCATCAACGCCACCTCGAACAAAGATCTTTTGGTGTACAAACAAGAACGGCCAAAATAATGTAAATTTGCTAAGTGATAAAGAGATCGAGTGGCAATAATAGTGTTATTTACTCCTTGAATGTGTAACATCTTTTTTGTTTCGTGTAATTGTGGCCATATAAAAAATAATACATAACTCATCACATGCTAGATAATGATATACTTTGTCTAGCAAACAAGAAATAATGCTAGGAAAAGACAAGATGCAAGGAACAACAATTATAGATATTAGATATTTAGATTTTAAAATAATCTTTCGATTATTCTTTAGGCATGAAACGAAACCGAAGTTTGAGCCAATATTGTGGTGTATATACTAAATAACTATGAGTCAAACTACATGAAATTTAAAGAATCTTTACTCTCTAATACATGTTTTGCCACTTATCACTTCTATATTAAACTTCACTATTTTTAACAAATTTATAATTGTAAAATAATAGTTATCATTCTTAAAATTTATGCTTCAAAATTTGTTAATTTAATATTTACAACCTATTTTTTTAAACATTTGATATTTATAATTATCTTTTACTTTAAAATTGTTTTAAAGACTATTGTACAACGGCTTTATTAATAATGTTTAAGGGGTTTATTGTTTCTTATATACTGATTATTTATTAAATATTGTATTTTCAAGAAATACATGTGTAGTACACGGGCCTCAAACTAATGTATTCATAAACCATATCTCATTATTAGCGTATTAAGGCCAATGTTAGTAGATTGTGGAGATTAACATGGGCTTCTCCACACGAATCACCCCGTCCAATTTAACTCATGATGGAGAGGAAGAGAGTGGAGTGGAATGCAGTGTGATGTAGCGCTGACGTGACACAAAATGGAGGGAAGCGAAGAGGGGAGTACGCCCCAAAGCCTAGTGATGTATGACCTCGTAAGGGTTAGAGTTAGTGGGACTCGATCTTGGTAGTCTCCTTTAGGGTATAGGGGCCTTATCTACATATTAGTCACCACTCAAATCGCCTTCTTTTCATGTCTCCTCTCTTTTGTTTTTGCTTAAGTGTCTTATAATATCTTTGCATTTGTATAGATACATGAGTAATTGAGAATTATTGATACCGAATATGACTATGACACAAAGTCACAAAACAGTTGAGCTCCCTATGACTATTACCTACCTCCTGCTAGTCTGCTACTAGCTACTACATTCATTAGACTATTCGCTACGGTGAGGGGTTTCGAAGCCCCTCCCCAGTGCCACCTCAGCGCCACATGGGCACTGGGGGCTTCGAAACTCCACCAGAAAGTCGCCCCTCTATGGTGCGGGGGCTTCGAAGCCCCTTTAATACATATATACATATGTATGTATGTGTGTTTGAGAGATAGAGAGAGAGAGGGCCCCACCATCAAAGCATCATCCGCGCCCAGCGTCACAACCACCTTTACCTCGGCGCCCTTGGTTGGACCGCGCCTCACGGCGGTGTTCGGCGCCCAACGGCGCCCACCACATCACCCAACGGAGCCCCATAGCGAGTAGTCTTAGTGTCCATAATCAACAGGAACATTAGATATTTTCTAAGACTTCATACCGATTTATTCATTAATATGCAGGGCAAAACGGGTGATGAGACCGAGTAACAGAACAAAACGTGTTGCTTTAAAAAATGTTAATAGGGTTCGTGTCAAAACAAGTTTTGAACCAAAAAACGAAAAACACAAATTCTGATTAAGAATTGTGTTAGAAAAAAAAGTATTTAAATTAAGGAGTTCATGCGATATATTGTTTGTGTGGCATCTATTGGCAGTTGCGAGCATTGACAGCAGGCCGCGGCTACATGGAGATGATGATGGTAGAGGCGGCGCGATAACAAAGTGGATGGCAGCCACGATGGTCGATGGTGATTCTTAAATTTTAAATATGGATAACGTAATTATAACTACTTTTTACCCTAATATTATATTGTAGGGATAGCTGGTATCTAAATATTTATGTTTCTTTCCTCTATAGATAATCGTAATTATTGTCTACTCACACTCACGATGATAAATTATAAAAAAAACCCAAAATAAGAACAATTCATTATTGTTTGAAGATTTTTTTAAAAACCTGTCGAGATTAGGGACGACTCAATCTTTTAGGATGTCCTAAAAAGATTATAAAACTGAGATCTTTTCTTAATATAAAATCACGTCTTGCTTGGAATTTCAACTCATGCGAATATGATGATACACGTGGATGGGCCCATCCAAAGGGGTATAAAGAGGACACACTAACTACTCGTCCACCAGTTTAACTTTGGGAAGGGGGGGGGGGTTGATTTAGTGACGGTATGAGCTTTTTTTTTCTTTTTTTAAGATGAACATGAGTTCAACCTGATGGTTGTATCCAATAGAGTAAAGACCTTTATGATGACTCCAACTAAAAAGTCATGGTTCCAGCGTAAATGACACACATTGTTGGTATAAAAGGCAAAAATTCAGACAATTCCTACAATATATTCGATCGATTTAGAGCTGAAAGAGTTGTTATAAAAGAGAAAGAATCGAATGAAAATCAAATATATTTAAATCACAGTGTTATTATTAATTTTTGTTAACATTTAAGTCGTGATTAACCAAGATAAAATGTCTATCAGTGTATGTATGATGTCTTGAAATGACAATTACAAACTTGTAACAACCACGAATTGTCACTTACCTATACGAATAGGCACACAATTAGCTATAGTCAAATCCACTCTTAAAAATATATACACCAAAATACAAAATGTATTTGTACTATATGTTTTGATTCATTGCACGGGTAACAAAAGCATGTTAAGTGACAATACTATGAAAGTAATGATCACTTTTTCGAATTTTAAAATTTCTTTTGGGTTTATAATTTGATAACAATTCTTACTATCAAGATCTGTATTAACAACCTTCAATTTTAACTAATGTAAATTGTAGTTTCACATTGTTGGTAACCTGACGTCAATGCAAATTTATGTCCAAAAGTGCCATGTTTAGGTGTTATCGTTCATTCACAGCTTGATATATCATTTAGATATGTTAGCATTTATCAGTAGAATACAATTTACCTAGAGTGAGTTGTGTGTCTTCTAGAGATGGCTGAAGTATGCATGTTACTAGTCAACTTAGAATAAAGCCAACTGATTACAATATACCTTAAAAGTATAATACCAATATATAAGGGCAACTAGACGAGTTTGGTACCGATTAATGTTACGGGGGATTACTTGGGTTGGCCGGGTTGTTTGTCTTTTTTCAAACCTAATTCCTTGTATTTTTAGTTGGCTCTACTTCCGGACGAATGACTCCCAACTGTCGATAACATATTTCAGCAATCTTTTAAGCTCAAAACTCTAGTTACCGGTAAATATTTGCCTCTATTATATAATTTGGCTCTTGGATAAGTGAAGGCTCAAAGCCTTCACTTTATATTACGCCCCCCAAGTCTATTGTTTAACAAATTTGTTGAGTGAAAATTTAATAGTATTTACTAAGACATTTCATATGAAAAATTTAAGAAAATTCTTAATTAAATTTGTTCTTAAGATTATATCAACAGACTCAAAATCTCAAATGATATAATCATTTGGAAAACGAAAAAAAAAATAATTTAATGCACTGTATATATAATGAATGTAAATATCCTAGAACTTCATAAAAAAATATTTTTAACTATATGTATTATGTAACTTTATTAAGAAATAAATAACTCTAATCTATACTTCTGTATTCCATTCTCTTTATCAACATTATTTTACACCAAAATCATAGAAAACCAATAATTATCGAAACATTAAAACAAACAATATAACGTGTTAGGAGGAATATAAAATACCAATAAATCATCAATGTGGGTACCCTCGTTCCATCCAAAATCCCAGCCGTCAATTTCCACATGCATGTTCCCGTTATATTCATGTATTTGCCACTTCTTCTCTTTGGCATTTTATTAGTATCATCAAACACCTTCTTCATTTCTCTCTCTCAAAATCTCAATTGCTTATAATCTTCCATTTGCATATATGGATATCAGGGCCTCAGATATGCCATCAAAGATCAGAAAACGTCGGTTTCCTACCACTTCATCGTCATCGTTTGCAAATAATACTCTAGCGCAATATTCAGGCGAAAAAACTGATTCGCCACGAAATGAGAAATGTGTCAATTTGGAGAAATCTAGTACGAATGTTGATCGATCTCGAAACAAAACTGGTAGCTCCCCTGGCAAGGTTTCGGTTCCCGAGGTTTGTTTTGGTGATTTTTAGTAAATTAAGGTGTTTGGTAACTTTTAGTGTATAGTTTTATGATATGCATTTTCCACTTATGTTGTTTGTTATTTTTCTAATAGCAAGTTGATGCATTTAACAAGGTCTATATAGTTTTTTTTCATGGGGAATTGATATTTATGAAAACATTTTAGGAAAATAAGGTGGTAGGTTTAAACTTAATATAGCATAGGTCAAGTAACTTGTGGCCTGTAACTTGTGGCTTGCAACTTGTTAGTAATTTTTAGTATTTAGCTTAGTAAAAACTCGAAAAGTTAATTTCTATATTTTTATAACCTGAGATTGTTGTTAACTTGTTATTTTAGACTTATGTAAAAACAAACATATAAAATCATTAAAATAAATGAATAAAAAACCTCACTGGCCAGTGGGACACCACTGGTCTCGTATTGTGGGAATACGAACTGATCTTCTGGCTTTAATTAGAGAGTATGAGTCAAGTTAGCTCAAGTTTGAATTGACCATGATTTCACTTGGATTATAGATTATGAGTCAAGTCAGCTCAAATTTGATTTGGCAATGGTTCCGCTAAGCTTCGCAACCATTCAACAATTATATATTTATAAGTTATTTTTAAACATATGTTTGGCATATTATTCAACTTATAGTTTTTTTTAATCGTTTTGAAGAATTTTGTATTTCTTATAATTGATTATTTTAATATTATTTTACCGATTTGAGTCATTACAAAAATTTCAGGATTGACTTATAAATTTCATAAAAATGTTTAAAAATTACTACTCACATGCCCACGTGTCTGTAACGTTTTGGCGCTTTGCAGGTAATAAATCCACAATACAGACAATCTTGTAGCTTTATGGAGAAAGACAATAGCTTTGGGGGGATGCCATTGACTTACCATGCAAAACCATATGAGGTAATTTTGACTTTTGCTTATTTCATGCCAAATTAATATCAATAAAATTATTTATATAAAAATCTTAGTATAGTTCAAAGATTCATAGTTGTGAAATAACAAAAACATAACATAAAATTCAAAGGGTTCGGTTTAGTCTAAGTATATCCGACTCAATTTCAGATCGGGCACATAAATATTTTTAGTTAAGTGTGTCGTGTTATTTTAACCCGTAAATACATTTATTACGTTTGGTTTCATGTTCTTGACATGATTTTCGATCTATGTTATATTGTGGCTATGTCATATCTGATATGACAACCAGGAACACTTGTCGAGCGTGTTGGTTTTTATCGGAATCATAAAATACATAAATAAAAGTTATGTAATCTATACAAAACAAATGTTTGCACAAGTGTTGTACAACATGTTTATAACGACTTTTTTTATATTTGAAGAAAATAGAATCTTAATTATATTTTTTAAATGGTACGTATTAATTATTTGTTGTTTTTGTGCATACCCCTTGCACTATAAGTCAGAGAGACAGCAAATAGTGGGGTCACACTCTGAATTAGTTGTTGAATTTTAGCTAATCTAAAGTATGGGGTTCAAACTTCAAAAGATTATATGTACCAAATATCTTTCAATTGGTTATTTTAATCACATTTAATAAAAAAAAACAAGTTAACAAAAAATCACATTATTGGCAAGAAACTAGTTAAAAACCGACACATAGAAGAAAAAAAACTTGCATGATTTAAACTTTTGTGGTACTAGCTTTTTACCCTTTTCAAACTACATTTTAACTTTTTTCTTTTCTTTTACCCCCATTAAGCTTTTTAGACAACAAGAACACTACACGTTACAAGTCAGATTACGTATTTATAGTTTCACCTTTTACTCGAATTTTAATTTTTTTTCCACGATATGTCACGTGATGTGTCGTTTTGTTATTCGATAAAAGAAGCTTAAAGAGCGTTAGAAAGGTTCGATCATGCAAAGTCTCTGCAATGTGTTGTGTTTTAGTTGAACGTTATTTAAGTTATTCAATTGCGTAAAACATGTCTAGATGTTAATATTTAGTTTTTGTCATAGGTGAATTCAAACTTTCAAAGAATATGCATTTTCCTTGAATGCACCTAATTTAAACTTAAATGGACAAATATCTGTTAAAATGATTTTTAAGTAGAATTTCGGAAGGACAATTTATTTTTTTCTAATAATAAATGATTATGTTAACATGCAGCCCGATCGTTACAATTATTTTGTAACTTTGTCTCCAAGGTTTGGGCCAGTCTCTACATAAAAATGGTGTCCCCATTTCATTAAGTTACATTCAATGATATTGAATAAAATGCAACTAATAATTGTTTTATCTTTATACGTTACGTGCCATCATTGATGGAACAATTAAGTCTATTTTAGTAATTTCCAAGCAATACCGTTAACTGAATGTGCGATGAGGGTTCAAATTCCGTAAATGACAAAAAAAAAGGTGTAATTTAAGCTGCTGAGAAAAAGAAAAATGAAAAAGGCTAACTATAAGTTTGGAGAATAGGCCAAGCCAAACCAGCCAGGTTTAACGGTTAGGCTGAGGGGTGTGGAGCGCGAGAAAGGGCGCAAGAGGACAGCCGCTCGCGCCCCGGGGCGCGAGCACCACACCACCGAGGCGTGAGAGGGGCGCGAGAGGGGCGCGAGCGCGGAAAAAGAGGCAGGCGCAAGAGGGGTAGCGGCTGGGGGTAGCGTGAAGGAGGCTTGGGAAGCGTGAATAGAGCCGTTGGCTCATATTAATGTGTATTAAAAAAAAAAATTTTTTTTTTCCTCTATATATATTCCTCTATATATCACATATATATTCCTCTATATAAACCAATACATACCACACCCAAAACCATTCTCACATACCACACCCAAAACCAATATCACATACCAAAATCACCCTATCTTCGAAACCTTTTTTTAAAAACATGGCTGATGGTCTCTAATGACAAAAAGGAGGTGGTCTCTAATGACAAAAAGGAAAAAAAAAGAATGAGAGATTTGGACTTCCTTACAAGAGACTTCAGTAACCTAAATCCGGTCGACCAAATGCTGATGGAAAAACAAAAGGAACGTATCCGGAAGAGGTTGATCGAAGAAGACCAAGCCGAAGAATAAGAATAATGTTTTTTTTAGTACTTTAATTTTTTTTAGATATTAATGTGTTTTTTTAATTAATGTGTGTTTTTTTAAATAATTTCTTGTTTTTTTAATAATACGTTTTTTTAATACATTTATAAAAAAATAAAAAAATAAACCGCTCGCGCCCCCTCTCGCGCCCCTCCACACCATGGCCCGGGGCGCGAGCACCACAACCAACACCCATCTTATCAAGTTTCTCTCTCTGCCACACGTCACAATATTATTGGCTGGCGCCCCCACTCGCGCCCCCTCTCGCGCCCCCCACACCCCTCAGCCTTAGGCCAAGTAGGCTGGTTTCACCGGTTTGGCGGCTAAATGCTTTGATTTGGCGGTTCTAACAAATTTTACATTTAACTTTTAAAATGACAAAGTGGTTTATAGTTATAAAACATATATATAACTGTTACAAATAATAAAAGTTAAATGGCTGGTTCTGAGTTACAGATGGACCAAGCCATTGAAATGGAAACCGTTAGAACCAAACCGTTTGAATCTCAAACCGACTGACTTGCTTCACGTTGAACGGTTTGGTCAATTTTAACGATTTATAAACACTGTAGCGTGAACTGTTGTAGTAAAAAAGCTTTGTTTGTATAGATTGAACTTATCTATTATTTTTTTTCTTGTCGTTAGGGAAAATCACGACCATATGGCGAGATAGAAACCGTAACCAAAGACTGTGTGTTAAAATCGACCCATGGGTTGGATGAAATCAAGCACTCGCTCACAGTATCGAAAGAAATACTCAAACTTCTAGCTCACATGTGGACCAACGACACGGACCACACTAGCAACCATCCATCGAGCATTTCCCTAGCATCAACATTGAATCACGAGCTCAACAAGGCCCGGTCTCACGTCAACAAGTTAATCCAAGAACAACGATCAAACCAAAGTGCTCACAAGTCCGAAGAGCAAGACAAGATCCGGTTTGCAGTCAAAACCATATCACGAGAACTGGAGACCGAAAGGAAACTCAGACGACAAGCTGAGCGGATGAACAAGAAACTAGGCCGAGAGCTAGCAAACACAAAGTCGTCTTTAGCAAAAGCCACACAAGAAGCCGAATCAGAAAAACAAGTAACCGAGGTTTTGGATCGGTTATGCCAAAAGATGGTTCATAACATTGAAGAACATAGAGTTGAGCTTGAAGAACTAAAGAAAGAATCCGAAAGGGTCCGTGCAGAGATAGAAGAAGAGAGAGAAATGCTTCGTGTTGCTGATATGCTACGTGAGGAACGAGTTCACATGAAGCTCATAGATGCAAAACACGAATATGAGGATAAACATAAACAAGTGGATATTCTAGCACGTGAACTCGAGGAAATTTTGGAAGCCGATAACAGCATATACCATATAACACCCAAAGTTTTATCATGGTATCAAAGCACTGGTTACAACAAAGGCGAGAACAAAAACAAAAACATCATAGGAAAAATGGTCAATGACGAAAACGCCCTTGAAGTTGTAAATGCTGAAATAACAAACGCGCAAAATGAGGTTGCTGGGCGTAACTCCGATTGCATTGAGTGGGAATTTGGGCTCGATATGAAAAATGTGAGCGGAGAGTTAAATAAGTGTTTGGAAGCGAGCATTTTAGGGTTTTCTGGTTCATCTACAACGAAAGAGTATGAAGATGAAATGGAAAGATACAAAATGATCAAAGATCTAAGAGATCGCATAGTATCCGGTTCCGTTCTTTCTTGAAATAACTTCGATGTTATATGTAATTTGCTCGATTAAGCGTTTAAATCAATACAAAAGTTTTCATTTATTAATAATCGAAAAAGCGCATAAAAACGTTAATTTTCATCAAATTGTCAAGTCGACACATAAAGAAGATTACTATTTGTGAGAACCCTCTGATGTGAATGAGACGGGGGTTGCTGGATCGTCTCTCACAATCAAGCTAAGCACTTCGGGTCTTGCATAATGCCCAACCACATCAAAGTCAAACTTTGCCCGAGCGATTTCACCAAGATCTATGCCAAATGTTAGCCATTTAAACCGTCAAAAAACTTTAAAAGAATGCGTTTAATTTTAATAAACTAATAAAACATGTTAATGGGTTGCTGGTCTGTCTCATTTAACTAGGGGTGTAAACGAGCCAAGTCGTTTGTGAGCTCACTAAAAGCTTGAATCAAGCCGAGCTTAAAGGAGCCTGCGCCTGAGCTGCTGGGCCCCCACTTCAGTTATTGAGCTCGAGTTGGCTCGCGGGCCTAAACGACCCTATCATTTATACAACTTGATTTAATATATAAAATATATATTTAGATAATAATTATTAAAATGTATAAAATTATGATAAAAATAACAAATACTACATATTATGTTACATATACATATTATAAGTAAAATATATATAAAAATAATTATAATGTACTTAAATTAAAACTTAAACAATAAACGAGCCGAGCCAGAGCTTCACTTATCGAGCTCGAACTGGATCGCGAGCCCAAATGAGCTTATTAGTTATACAACTTTTATCTAACATATTAAATATATATATTCAAATAATATTCATTATAATGTATAAACTTATAATAAATTAACAAATAATATATATTTTATGTTATGCATAAAAATCTTAATTAAGATATATACAAAAAAAATCACAAAAGCATTTAAAATAGATAATAAAACAATAAACGATTTGATCCCGACCCAACTCGAGCTTGAAAAATTACTCACGACTCACGAGCCGAGCTCGAGCCTAGTCAAGCTCAGACACGTCTCGTCTCATATGCACCCCTACATTTAAACCAGCACTAAAAGTAACCCTTTTTAACCAGCAAAATTTACCACCTCTAATGCAAACATTTTGAGCGTACCTAAATCGGCTGTAATAAGTGCTTCACCATCATAATTCGGGCCCGCAAGAACAGCTCCTGATGGTGAAATGATAACACTGCCACCAGCACAAACTACAGATTCGGGTGTGAGTTCTTCATCGGTTCCAGTAATAAAATCATACTCGGGGGGAGGCGGGTAATCTTTTCTTCTACAAAACTGGTTTGCGGATAAAACAAAACATCCACCCTCTAAGGCTATATGTGTCATCGATGCTTGCCAAACATCCCTTGAATCAGCTGTTGGTGCACAATATATTTCTATTCCTGTTTAACCATAAACATAATAGTTAATAAAGATAATTACAAAAAAGTTAACACTAACGTCTAAAGGTGTTTGAGGGTTCAACTTGAGATTTGACTCGAACCAATTTAGTCTAAACCCAAACCTGCAAATTTTGTGTGAAGTGTCAGAAATTCACGCCCTTAGGTAGGACTACAAAATTCCGTCAATTTTAGAATTCTTTTATAAATAGTTAATTCTCGACATACGATAAGCATGATATTATTACAATAATTATTTAAATGTTTTAATACAAATATAGCGTGTTATGCGCTATAAAATGTACTTTAAACTTTTAACCCATTCGATCCAATTTCTTATAGCTATTTTTTTTATTTGACTATGTACGTTGAGATATAAAACCTATATAAGTACACTAATAAGTTAAAATGCACTTTATGACACTTTGGACCATTTGATCGACCGTTTTCTTTTCAACTAAGTTTTTACATTTAAATATTTGACATAAATCATAACCAAAACCGACTCATTTACAAATAACAAAAAACAAATTGTTACTTCTAAATTGGAATATAGAACAAAGTCACAAACCTTTAGCATACATCGCGGTCCTTAACAATGGCATTTTATTCTCCCAACAAATAGCAGCACCGATTTTTCCAACCGGGGTATCAAAAACGGGTATATGTGACCCGTCACCAAAACCCCAAATTATGCGCTCCAAAGCTGTTGGCATAAGCTTCCTGTGCTTACCAAGGTAACATCCTTGATTATCAAAAAACAAAACCGTACAATAGAGAGTGTATCCATCTCTCTCTATAACTCCCATCACTAAAGTAACTTTGTATTTTCCCGCCATTGCAACCAATCGGTCAACTTCCGGACCTGCATGTATCACCAAATACACACTTAAAAGTTAACACATCAAAAAATATAATTATTTTCTTGACGACAGTTATATTAAGGGTGAGCACAGGTGGGTCGGTTTAGGTTGCTTATGAACTAATACTAGAGGTGAAATAACCGAACCCGAACAAAAACAGAGAATTTAGTTTTATATTTTCGTAAAAACTGAATTGGCGATTCGGCTTGGCATGTAATTAAAACCGAAAAAAGTGAGCCGGGAATATGGATTTTCATTTTAAATGTTAAGAAATTGATAAGAATTTATTAAATATTGGTGACACATATATATTAGTCAGATGTTAAACTAAACAATTAATCATTAATTAGCAAAAAAATATAGACCAAAATCTCTCATTATTTTGAGCCAACTTTTTTGTGGCTCAAAATTTCCCAGCCCAAATGGTGAAACCGAATTGAACACAATACAAAAATCGAGACCAGAAAGCTTTTCATATTTTATTTTGAATGTTAAGTAATTTATAAGAATTTAATAAATTGCGGAACCAAAATCTTTTAGCCTGATGTATAATAAACAATTAATTAGCAGATTTAGGCCCAAATTCAATATTGCTGGCCAATTTTTTCAGGCCAAAAAATTCCAGCACAAATGGTAAAACCGAAAAACTAAAAGCGAACGGCTTTCAAAAACTCAAAAACCAAATTTACGGTTTTTGGTTCGGTTTGAGCTTAAAACCGACCCATGTACATGGCTAACTAAAACTTAAATGAAAAACCGAGCGTTTTGGTTAAGAATGGTTCAGTTAAAATGAGTTATGGGTCACAAAATGGTCTTTTTTTGGTTAATCACATTTACTTTAGGCCAATAGCCCAATAGTGGGCAAACTAGTTGTTTCAGCCCAATAGTGTGATGAACTTAATAAAGATATATATGCAATAAATATATATAAATGTAATATATACAAATTATTAATGGCGCAGCAGCATTTTTCGCCCCGATATAACATGTTACAGGTCTGTTTATAATATGTTACAGGTCGATTAACACTGTACTAGCCCGAACTTTGGCCTTTAGAAAATTCAAAATTGAACCAAAGGTAAATTAAACGGCCCAGTTGGTTATTTCAGTTAACAGTGTGGTTTCTAATCAACCTATTTACTTGCAACAATATTTGCAAAGTTATACCAGGTACATTAATGGCTGCAGCATGATACTTCCTGAAATCTTCTTTCCCCTTAAGCGTACGGTTACCAATCGTCACACCAAAATTCGAGCCGCGAGGATAACCACCAATAAACGCTTCAGGAAACACAACTAATTGTGACCCGTATGAAGCAGCTTCAGCTAGTAACCTCTCAGCCTTATCTGTAATTCATACAATTAACAACTTTAGTTACTGTAATCAACATTTATCCATTTACATAATAAATTTAAAACAAATGTGGCTCGAACCGAGGGTAGCAGGGGTATCATAGAAGATGGTTGCAGCCTGGATGACAGTGGCCCGAACGGTTGAGCCCGAATCAGGGGAACCCATGTTGACTTCAGTGAACACAGCAGCAGTATCGGTCTCGGTTGTTGGAACTAATGCCATTGATTATCACAGCACAAAATTATCTGTTCTTGAATCTTGCTGCTTAAAAACCATTAAAACAGTTTATGGATCAAGATCTTATATCCATAACATAATATTGATAGTGCATTTTTGGTATTTGTGTCCAAAATGATAGTCTTTTTTGTTTTGCTTTGTTAATAATTATGTTGTTTTATTTAATTAAATTTTAAATAATAATTTTTAAAACATGTTTTAATATTCTTTTGAACATATTACGAGTTTATTTATTTTGGTTTTTTTCTCTCTGTTACTATAGCGAGTGCAGGCATCGTACTGATACTGTAGCAAACCGAACCGACCAAATTCGAGCCGCATCCCTGCTGCAGGTTGCGGGTTTTCGCTAGTTACCATTACCGTAACAGAAAACCCTAAATTCATGTATAAATCAAAGGTTTCACACTGTTCTTGCCTAAAATTCCAATTTTAGTATCAAAACACAGGATATTCTTATCAATTTTGATTCAAAATTAAAATTCACTAACTCTAAACATCAAAACAATCGAAATCTAGCTGTAAATAGAGGGGTTATACAATATCAAGGTGCATGAAAGTTGAATTAATCCATCTATCTGCATGTGTGCAATTACGTGAATTTGGAGAATTTGAAGTGTGTGCATAATAATAAGTTAAGAAACTTAAAAGACTTACAGTCTGATTATGAAAAATGGATGAATGTATTGAGAGGCGTCTAGAAGGAACCACTCTTCTCCACACACTCGTTATTTTAACATGTATGTTTGGTTGGATTCATTGTATGTATTATTCGTTAAGATTCACTTTTATTCGTTATTTTTTTTCTTAAAATACCACTCGAACGTCGACATGTTTGTCAAGATTCTTTTTTTTTATTTGATAAACGGGTCATTATTGGGTCAACTAAATATTACATGTTATGTTTAGTTAAGAGTCCACCCAAGAAAAATTAAAAACACTCATTTAATTCGTCATGATCAATCCGTCAGATATCCCTTAAAAATTGTGTCATTTTGTACTTTTCTTATTTTTTATTTTAATTTTTTTTTATCTTTTTGTTGTCTTTTCTTTTCTTTTCATTTTTTTTATTTTGTCTATTTTTGCTTTATTATGACTAATCTTTTAAATTTACTTTTTAAATATTTTCATATTAAACCAAGTTTCTGGTAAAACCGAATAAAAGTCAAACTTCTTGTTTTAACGAGCTAGTCACTGTTTAAATCATCAAAAATATTTCCTAACATTTTAACATAAGTTTCATTTCATATTATTTAAATTTCTAAGTTTGTGATGTGTTGGAACCAAACTTGGTTTAATACCAAGATCGAGCGGATTCACATTCGCCTAAACCCGAGTTTGGGACTTTAATTAATAAAAATTCTCAAACTTGTTTAAGCTACTGATTTATTGAAGTAATTCATATAATTAAATAGAATTTTTGACGAGTTTGAATAATACGCGGATATAAAATGAATTAAACAAAATTAAATACCCATAAATACAAGTTTTTATTAATAAGAAAGTTCCGAATCACATTCCCGAGTCGGGTAAACATAAACGAATACAAATACGAAACATCCGAGATGTTACAACGACGGTAGAACGACGACAACGATGATATTGGGGATAAGCCCACCACACGCAGACGAGACAACGACGTGGGATTGAAAACTGATGGATTGAAAACAAAAAACAATTTTATTTCCATTAACTCTCTTAACACATTTTTTCATTAGAATTCTTAACTATTATTTTATTGTTAACTCGTTAATTCGTTAAGGTATCTTACATCGATTAATAAAGTCCAATGGCTATTATGTAATTAAATCATTCTTTTCTAAGTCCAGAGACCTTTCTGTCATTCTTTCAAAGTTTAATTCGTTATTCAGTTCCTCTAATTCGTTATCAGTTCCTTAACGAATGGAACTCTTTCGTTACCCTCTAACGAATGCTTTCTTTCATAACGAATTAGCCTTTATAACGAACTGACCCTTATAACGAATTGACCTATATAACGAACTGACCCCTTATAACGAGTTGACCCCTTGTAACGAATTAGTCTCTAAAACGAATAATCGTAACGAATTGCTTGACGAATGAAGCTAGTTCGTTATTCTTCATTAACGAAATGACATAACGAACTGTTGTCAATTTGTATTCCCCCGTTAGCGAATTAGGGTTATTCTTCAGAAACATTCTCTGACGTTCCCTTACCTCGTACACCTTTTCCGGCGCCGTCATCGCCGGAAAAACGAGCGGTGGCCGCAAAAACGTATTTTCGCACCGTTTTCACCGTTTTTTTCGTCCCGTTCGATCCAGATCTGAGCTAGGGTGACCCCTAAGCTCGTTATTTGACCGGTTTATACCATGTTCCATCCGGATCTCGTGACTTTAAAGGTGAGGGTGTCGGCTCGTCGTTTCGCGACTAGATCTAGCGGGTTTGGATCCATACAATTTCATACTATCATTACCTCGGGTCGGGATCGGTTCTTCTTCTTGATTTCGGTTAGAGAAAGAGAGAAATATGGGAGAGAGCTTAAGTGTGTATTTTGGGTGGTGTATGTAATATGTGAAAATGAATGGATTAATGGATGATTATAGTTTGTATATTATGGGTCATGGGCTTAAGCCCATGGTCTTTCCTTTAATAACCCAAGTCCATTACCTATATTACTTAACCCAACACAAGCCCATCTCATAACATCAAATATTATTATCATATTAACCGAACAAAAACGGGATGTTACATCAGGGGGTGGTGGCAATGGTAATGGCGGCAACGTGGGTGGTGGTGGTCCTCATGGGTTGTTGTCAAAAGAGTAGAGTGAAAGAGAAACAAAATTAAAAAAAAGGAGAGGGGGGATAGTTTTGATGGAATGAGATACACTTGTGTAATGACTGATTTCATTCCACTGGACGTTGGCTAACCAGACATATATTTTCATTCTCTCACAATGACTCACTTCATTTTCTCTGTCATTCATACATGCCAAGCGCTGCCTCAAAACACTCATAACTTGGCTATTTTGCATGTTTTGGATTTAGGGATGATCTCTCGAAACACTCATAACTGATTCAGAGATCCATACGAGTCCTAAAATCTTGAGGTTTTCCAAAGCACATGTCGTATAACACTAGAAGAGTCTGTCTTGGCATATAGTCACTACACGGGTCGTATGAGTAGTTAGATATTCAACATACGACTTGTAAGGCCTTTTGGACAGAATAAAAAGTAGGTCTATGTAAGCTATTGAACACGTATAGAACTCGCGCCAACCAATAACTAGCCAAAATTAAGTGTTAAGAAATTATCAATGACTAAACGGTACCTAGAAACTAAATATACTATATTTGTAACTTAATAGGTTACGTGGTGACCCGTTAATTTGTGATAGGAACGCAAAGAAAAGATTTATAGCATCTCGAAATAGGTGAGTTTAAAAAAAAAGCAAAACTCAAAACTAGATAATGCTAAAGAAAGTGATTTAAAAAAATAAAATAAAAAACAACCTCGAAACTAGGAAACGGTGGTTCTACATTTTTTTGGAAGTAATATCGGTTAGGTGATCAGCTTCTTAGTGAAAGATTTCCTAGTTTATTCAGGTTAGAAAATGATAGAAACTATTTGCTTAGTAGTCAACTGGTGAATGGGGGTGTGGGAGTGGTCATGGTGTCGGCCTATAGAAAAAGTGGGGAGGGGGGACTAACGAATCTGAACATATAGATTTGAGTCATTATATTCGACATGTTAGTTTAAATAAAGATCAGGATAGTTGGAACTGGAATTGGAGTTAGAAAAGGAATTTTTAGTTCAATCGGTTAGAAACTTGATTGACTTACACGTTCGCCTGGAGGTAGAAGCTCCAACTATGAGGAACCAGATGTTGCCTAGGAAAGTTAATAGTTTGGCATGGGGAATTCTTTTATACCGTTTTCCTACGAAAATAAATTTATGTAATCGTGGTTTGGATATTCCTTCGATTATGTGTTAGGTTTGCTCGAGGCAATTTGAGACGACTGAGCATATGTTTGGAGATTACAATGTGGCTGTTCACCTTTGGAAAGCGGTAGCTTGTTGGCTTGAGGTGACTTTTTCTTTGTCTTTGGCTCCTTCATATTTGGCTTTTTGGATCAATACTATTACTATTAGTAATTAATAAAGAAGATCGATTGCAGATATTATCATGGTTATTTGGGGGATGATTTGGAAGTATAAAAACGACATGATATTCGCTACATGCCTAAATAAACGTGATTCTATCTTTGATGATACTGTTAATCATTCATTTTTATGGTATTCTAAAGCTAGAATAAGTTTTGTTTATAGGTTAAAAACCCGTTTTGGTTATGTAATTTTGGTTTTGTTTCCCCTTCAGCTGCTTGTTAATGCGGATTTTATAGAGTTAGTTGCTTAAAAAAGATCAACTCTAGATTAATATAGGGCATGATAATATAGAAGCATTCAAATATGTATATTGGTGTAAACACTAACAAGTACCAACTATATTTGTAGCTACGTGCGATTAGAATATACAGTGGCGAACACACAAAACAATGAAGTGAGGTAAGCCGTGAATATGCATTGTAGTAGTGCTCGAGTCGTTTAAGATCTATGGGTGGCGAATGTATAGTGTTAAACCACATATGGAATGCAAAGACCTAGCACATAATCAAATGTGTCTTTATAAATTTTGATTAAATATTTGTTACCCAACGCACTAGTGAAAACTAATGTGTGTCTTTTAAGCTTGTTGAAGAGGACTTTAGGAAAGTGAATCGGAAAGGGGACGGCTTGTTATTTAATTTTGGGATTACTCCATAGAATAGTAACCAATTTTGAAAGTTGTTTCAATCAGGTCACTGATAAAAACTTTTGTTCCAATCAGGTCACTAACTTTCATTTTGTTCCAATCCTAGATATTTTACCTGGATAGCAGATAATCTAAGTTTTTTTTTAATTTTTCAATATTTTTACTTTGCATAATAACTTTTAAAAGTTGCGTAAATTAGTAAAAATACGAAATATAATTTGAAAATTCCGAAAATTTGCAAAAAGAGTTCGGAAAATTGAGGTTCGGGTTAGAACAGGTCAAGGTCGGAACGGGTCAAAACGGGTTTCGGGTAAGTTTTTTTTTTGAACCAACGAATCAGCGCGTTTTCAACACGTTACAGCTCGTTTTAACAGCAAAAGCTCGTTTAAGCGATTTTTCAGTTCGTTTCAGCACCTAACAGCTCGTTTAAGCGATTTTTCAGTTTGTTTCAGCACCTAACAACTCGTTTAAGCTATTTTTTGTTCGTTTCAGCACTTAACAGCTCGTTTAAGCGATTTTTAAGTTCGTTTCAGCACCTAACAGCTCGTTTAAGCGGGTTTTCAGTTCGTTTCAGCACTTAACAGCTCGTTTAAGCGTTTTTAAGTTCGTTTCAGCACCTAACAGCTCGTTTAAGCAATTTTTCAGTTCGTTTCAACACCTAACAGCTCATTTAAGCGATTTTTAAGTTCGTTTCAGCACCCAACAACTCGTTTAAGCGATTTTTTCAGTTCGTTTCAGCACCTAACAGCTCGTTTAATCGGTTTTTTCAGTTCGTTTCAGCACCTAACAGCTCGTTTAAGCAGTTTTTAAGTTCGTTTCAGCATCTAACAACTCGTTTAAGCGATTTGGTGCTGAAACATGCTGATAGGTGCTGAAACGAACTGAAAAATCGCTTAAACGAGCTGTTTGGTGCTGAAACAAACTTAAAAATTGCTTAAACGAGCTGTTAGGTGCTGAATTGAACCGAAAAATCGCTTAAACAAGCTGTTAAGTGCTTAAACGAACTTAAAAAATCGCTCAAACGAGCTTTTGCTGTTAAAATGAGTTGTAACGTGTTGAAACCGAGCTGATTTGTTGGTTGAAAAAAAAACTGACCTGAAACCCGTTTTGACCTTGACCCGTTCTAACCCGAACCTCAATTTTCCGAACACTTTTTGCAAATTTTCGAAATTATAAAATTGTATTTCGCATTTTTACTAATTTTCGCAATATTTAAAAGTTATTATGCAAAGTAAAAACATTGAAAAATTAAAAAAACCTAGATTACCTGCTATTCAGGTAAAATATCTAGGATTGGAACAAAAATGAAAGTTCAATGACCTGATTGGAACAAAAGTTTTTATCAGTGACTTGATTGGAACAACTTTCAAAGTTGGTTAAGATTTTGATGTAGAAGATTACTACTCTTTATTTTATAATTAATACTTACTTTAAAAACACCGCGTGCATTACAATGGCGGATCTAGACTCGAAATCGAGCCGTAGCGCTCAAATTTTTTCCCCCCATATTTAATACAATGTTAACGAAACAAATATAAAAAACACGACAATAAATAAATTTAAACTAACCGGTTTAACGAACCAACAATGGCGGATCTAGGTTGGGCTGTAAATACCTCCTATTCGGTTTTTAATAGCTTGAAACCAAGCCATTACATCTTCTTCATTTACTTTATCAAACGTTTTTCTTTTGACCACACAAACTAAAGCATTTTTCAAATACTCATTACCCATTCGATTGCACAAATCCGTCTTGATAAGCTTCATTTTAGAAGAACATTTTTCAACGGTTGCAGTTGCAACCGGTAAAACCAATGCTAGCTTCAATATTCGATAAACCAAAGGAAAAGTTGTGTGTTTTCCAGTTTACACCATTACACGGGCAACATCACCCATTCCACCCAGTTTTGCAAATATAGCATCTTCCTTTAAAGTGTAATAAAAGGTCGTAAGATCACCCGGAATACACCCTCTTTCTTCGTTAGTAAAATCATACAGATACATCTCTGAAAAAACCACTATCTTAGATATGTCAAACTTGGAAAACGAATCACAAGGATTTAAACCCGACATATTTTCTAACAAACTATTTGAGACCTCACTAAATCTATTTCCAAGTTCTTGAATTTGCATATCCAAGACCGTGTTAAAAACTTCAACCTCAAAATGATGTCGATTGGTAATGACATACTTTCGGTTTCTTTGATTACCATAACTTTCCTCTATATCTAACATCTTAATCTTGTTTTTTTTACAAAAAGATGTAACTTTTGCCAACATCTTGTCAAATCCGATTTGTCTTAGATTATTCAATGTTTGATTTGTCCCGCTTATCAACTTAGACGCTTCCAACAAATCTTGACTCTTTTTTTGAAGATGTTTTGATAAAGCATTTGTGAGGCGTAAATTTTTGTCCAACAAGTGTATAAAAAACACAAATTCAAGAGTCTTAAAATATGATAGAATACCTTTCGCATTATATTTTTGTTGCACACTATCTCCATCTAATTTAATAAATTTGAAGTACGTCAACAACTTCCGGGAGTAATTTAAACAAACTTGTGATTGTTCTATGATGAGAACCCCATCGCGTGTCTCCGGCTCGTGCAAGGGAAACCTCTTTATTTAATCATTTTCCTGTTTTAATCTCACCAAGAAGAATTTCATTTTTCACCATAGCTCTTTGTAACTCCAACATCATATCTTTTCTTTTGCAAGAAGCTACACCACCGTATTAACAACCATGCCAAGAGATTCATAAAATTCTTTAACACCGGCATATTTTTTCGCAACAGCCACAATCATTAGCTGAAGTTGATGAGCAAAGCAATGCATGTAATGTGGTGATGGATTATCTCTTAAAATCAAAGCTTTTAATCCATTAAACTTTCCTTGCATGTTGCTTGCACCATTATAACCTTGACCCATGACCTGTGTGAACAATTATAAACTATAAGTATAAGATACATATATAATACATTTTTATTAAAGTTTATGTAACAAAAGTATGATACGTATTACTTACTTGATCAATGCTCAACTGGTTATTTGATAATAAACAAACGATGGCTTCTTTAAGAGTTGCAGAAGATGTATTATTTACGTGAGCAACTCCAGTTAAACTTTCTTTAACAACTCTGCGCTTATCAACATATCTTACAACTTTGGCCATTTGTTCTTTTTGAGACACGTCACTAGACTCATCGGATAACAACCCCAACACATCATCTTTAAATTCTTCACAAACCCTTTTGGTTACTTCTTTCGCAAAGCAATCAATAATCTCTTTCTGTATTGATGGAGTTGTTAACTTATTATTCTTTTTTGCATTCCCTAAACAATACTTACCAATATCCGAGTTGTTCTCACAAATCAACTTTAAAACCGCAAGAAAAAGCGCCTTAGAAAAAGAGTCTTCAGATTCATTATGACCATGAAATGATAAACTATTTTCTAACAAAAATATCGAACTACGAACAGAACCAATAATCGATACCAATTTGCAATCTTTTCTTCATTACTATGCTTAGTGACATTCACCTCATAGGATCGCTTTTGGTTCAAAAGATTGTCACATTTTTGCACCGAATTATTATGAACACTATTAACTTCCCCAACATGTTCCTTTAAGGCACTCGTTTACTCCAATTACAAAAGCCTCCACTAACAAAAATCTCTCTTCCACCTTGATTACTAACACTTCCATTAAACCAGAAACAACATAAGCAATACACTTTTTCTTGTTTAGTGATATACTCCAACCAATCATATTTATCAAACCATTTGACATTAAAATGTCTCCGGACACTAGAATAGTTTGACCATTTAAAGTTATGACCTCGTGGTTGAAAAGCTTTTTTAACAAGATATGCTCTTCATACGCCCTCTATTTGATTAGGATGATAAACTAGTAATAGGTGGTCTATCGACGGGATCCAAATGAAGATCATCCAAATTGATTTTTGAACGTATTGAAGGACTTGAAGTTGAAGGATTATTTGAACTTGGACCGATATCTTCATTTTTCTTGCAAATCATCAACCATATTTGAACATGAAGTTGGAATATTTAAACTTGGTGAAGATGAACTAATGTCATCGTTTTCTTTTCTTTGACGTCAGGTTTTTAATAAGAGCTTGTTTACTAATCTTCAAAGATTCAAAGTTCCTAAACAAAATTTGAAACAAAACCTAATATCAATAGCCAATAACCAATATCAATAATCAATAACCAATATTCAATAATCAATAACCAATAATCAATAACCTAACAAAAACCTAAACAAAATTCAAAGTACCTATTCAATTCCAATTTAAACCTAAACCCTAAATCCTAAATTAATTTTAATTTAAACAAGAAATTGAAAAATCTACCTGTGCGCGGTAATTGTGGACCGGTGGTGACAGGTGACTTGTCACACCCCAACCTAAGACGGAAATGTCGGGGCGTGGACTAATTGCCACAAGTCACAAGGTTACTATCATGCAATATTTAAATGACAATATCTATTAATTAAATTCAATTATCAAATAAATCAAATACAAACAAGTACATAATCAAGTATCATACAACAATACAACTTATATTACAAATGATCTTGATTAATTATTTTCTAACTTATATTCTTCACTAAGTCTTCACCAACCTGCATTAAATTTCTACGATAACCTGCATATGCGCATAAAATATAATTTTGTCGACAACACATGTTGAGTGAGTAAAACACCAGTTTAAGACACAACAATAATAATATATAATAAATAAAGAAAGATGCAAACTGTTCCCGTGAGAATAAACAGTTAAGCCATAACATGTAAACAAGCAATCAACCATAAAGAAAGGGCTCAACCAATCAATATAAATGGACATTGGTTACCAAGCAAGGACTAAATCGTTGCCATAAAAATGGACATCGGTTGCCGAAATAAGCAAGAAGCATTCAAACAAAGCAAGTAAGCAAATAGCAAGTTAAGTATAAACTGATATACACACAAGGATTAAACAGTTGCGGTTTTGAATACTAGATAATAGATAAATATGATACGATACACATATGTCCCCAAAAAGATCTAAAATAAGTAAAAAATGGGAGTGAAATACTCACCTTAGCAATAAGCAAGAGATAAACGAATGTGGTAAGAACGATAGTAAACAAGAGTCACGCTCTTCGGAAATTACCGACGAGAAATCCTAATAAAGAATAATTGCGGAAATAAATATAATTTGAATGAAAGAACTAAGATTAAATAAAGGTTCGAGATTCAATGATCGGATACACTCTATAAAACTTTAATATTACAAAGATTTATTGGTATTTTATTGGCTTAAATAATATATTTTTAATAATATTCTTAAATAAATATTTACAAACTTTTGGATAGTTTATATAACGAGGATTGCTTATTTCAATCCAAAACCACGTTTAAGGTTTATATATATATATATATATATATATATATATATTAATAAAGATTTCTTTTAAATACTTATATTAAATAATAAATAATAATATTATTACATAAAATATAAATCTTTTTATAAAATACTTGGACTATACTTTTAATACGTGAATTTACATGATATACATATATTAAGTTAAAACTCCTTTTTAAATAATTAAAACATTTAACAAATTTCAATAACTAAAGTATATATATACACACATTTGTACATACATATATATGGTTTTAATCCAAGATTCGGAAATATGACCGGTTGATATCTCGGTTTTATATAAAATGTCAATTTATAATTTATAAAATGTCAAAGTGTATTTATATTTCAATTAAATGGTTGATTTATAAAAAGAAAAAGAAAAATAAAAATAAAAATAAAAATAAAAATAAAAATAAAAATAAAAAACAAAAACGGGTCAGGAGGGGGCTCGAACCCGCACCTTCCAGCCCAGTAGCCAGACTACTCGATGAACCGTAAACAATTAAGAACCCTAGATCATTCAATCGACCATCCCGTTATCAGTTTGATCTATTGAGGTTAGGGCTTTAGTAAATTAATCAACGACGATCATAAAGGACCAATCAATTACAGTTAACGATGATGGAGCGACGGCTAGCAACGACAGCAGTTGGTAGCTGATATGACGAACACAAACACGATAATAAAACTGCTATAATGAAATTACTTATAATGGTTTGGTCGCGAGATGGAGCTGCAGGTGTAAGAATGTTTAATTGAATTTTTATGATTGATTACATGTATATTGAAAACGGGCTAAAGACGGTTAGATAATACGAGAAATACGTATATTGTATGATCTTGTTTCTTTAATTAAACATGTCGGTAGGCTGGTTATGGTATAAGATCAACGAATCACAATTAAATTTTGATTATAGTAACTTATTGATCAAGATATATAAACGGGTATGAGACGGATAAACGGATCCGGGTAAACGGATCCAGGATAGGTTATAATATAATAATAACTGAAAATTTCAATATGGTCCCTGTAGCTTGAAGGTGGAAACAACTTGGGGTTAAAGTTTAAGTTTGGGTGAATTTTAAAGTTACAAATATGTTTTATATAATTAGTTAAATAATAACATAATAATAGTTTAATTAACTCGATTAAAGCGATAAACTTTCCCGAACATCGAAATGGGTCGGGTTTTTATTAAAAATATAGATTTCGAAAAGTCCGAGTTGTAACATGACTAGTGTGGTTGATGTGTTGTAAAACACACTTACTTTCCGTATCTTTTTATCATGTTTTACATGCTTAATTGTTTAATAAATAAAAGTTATGGATTGTTTTTGCATGATCTTATAAAGATTTATAACTGATTGTAGGTTTTGAGTTTTAATGAAGAAAAGTGTCAAGTTTGAAGACTTTAGGGGCCTTTTTGATCAAGATTGAATACTACAAGTCAAGGCTCGACCCAAGCCCACAAGATCCAAGCCTTTCATGCATAACATATGAAGATAATTAAAAAAATAAAGAACCCTAACACCCTAGAAAGTATGCCGATCGGACAAAAGTAGAAAAAAAAAAAGAAATATAGTTTGTGTGTGGTCGGTTTGTTTTGAGGTTTGTTGTGAGGACACAAAAGCTCAATTGAGGTTTGTGTGGTTGTGGTTGTGGTTGAATTTCACGGAAGCAGCTCAAAAGCAAAAATATAACAAAAAATTAATACCCAACCTTGGGAAGAAGTTCCGATCGGAACCGTGGGCAGCAAAGAGGGAGAGAAAAATCTTTTTTGTGAGCTTCTTGGTGGCTATGAGGGGAAGGAGATCGTTAAGGCAGACTTGGGATAGCAGATCGAGATCGTTTTTAGCAAATAACTCAGCCACACTTGATAGTAAAACACTTATAAACTTTGCTTTCTTGTTTATGTTCATAACTAGTTGATTTGATCTTTTAACTTGAATTGTTTTTGCAATTAAATTGAAGATTGAGTTGTGCTTGATTGATATTGATTATTGAATGAGTTTAATTACGTTTTGGTTGTGTTTTATGATGTTTAAATTAAGTATATGCTGCTGTCCAAAAATCATGTTAGGCTAAACTTGTTAGTTCTACCAAGCTTAGGTGTTTATTGTTAGGTTTTAGTGAGTAATATGGATTGTTGATCATCATGACTTGATTTGTTAATGAAAAGTTTGGTTTAACATTGAATTAGTGATGTGCGAAAATGTGTCTATGAAAATTACGACTCACAACAAAGCTTTAAATTAAAACGGAATATCCTAACTTAAGTTCACACAACCGGCAAGTGTACCGATCGTATGTAGTAAGGACTAAGGAAGTCCGAGTATCGAACACAAAGACACGTGAGGTGGCTCAGATTACTAACCCTACTCAAGTCCTGCCTAAATAATATATTTGTTTAACTTATATATCTAAACTAACTTAACTTAACTAACGGTGAAACTTAACAAAACTAATTGGAAACTTAACGGAATTTAACGATACCGAGAAAACGAATCACCTAGGTAAGATGACTTAACGGGTATAGGATGGCTCAGGTGGTAACAAGTGTTTGAAACCGGCTTCTAAAGATGAACTAAGATAGATGTAATCAAGGCAACTGGGTCCCTACGGTCAGTTTTACCAGAAAACCTAACAACGTCTATTTAGCCTTTTAATTTACGGTTGTTTATTTACGTACCATAATGATTTATTACTTGGTCCGTATCAAAATCACAATCCTCACTAAGGCTCGATCTAATTACAAACTTAGGAAGAGAGGGGTAATTCAATAATAAGGATAAAATAACTCAACTTACAAGAATTTAATAAACTTAGGAAGAGAGTTGGTCTTTGCGCAGACGTCCCTCTTCAAGGTGAGTCTTGCGGGTTCAACTGGGCTCTGCTGGGACCTACCTCTTCACCTAGGTAGACGTTTTCTCCAATTGCAGTTAAGTCCGTAAGTTTTATCAAATGTTTAGTTAAGTTAAGTTAAGTTTAGTTAATTAATTTAGTTAAAGTAAGTTAGGTCGGGTAGTTAATTATTAAAAATCATTTAAATATTCTTAGGTGAGTCTTGGTTAGGGTTAAGTATTTAAAACGTTTTCACGTGTCCTTGTGTTCGATACTCGGACTTCCTTAGTTCTATACTATTAGTGATCGGTACACTTGCCGGTTTTGTGTGGTTTCTTTAGGAGTCTTGTTTTATAAATTTAAAGCTTAGTTGTGAGTTACTTAGAAAAAAGCATTCATTAGACACACATCAGTGGTGGTTGTTCGGCGGTGGTGTGGAGGTTCGTCGGCGGTGGGTGTGGAGCCGTGGAGGTGCGCCGGCGGTGGTGTGGAGTGTGGACTGTGGAGGCGTGGAGGTAGCAGAGCTGCGCTGCTACTGTGCTACTGTATTATTATTATTATTTTGTAAATAGATAGGTGAAGTGGTGAAAGGTGGTTTGGTTGGGTTAATGGGTTTTTTTGTTTGGGTTTTGGCTTTTGATTGGGTTTAAAACATAGATTGGTTGGGCTTAAAATCTTAGCGGTAACGTTATTTTTTTCCAGCCGTAACGAAACACGAAAATTGGCCAAATTTTTTTTACACTACCGGTAAAAAGTTGAGCCGTAGCGGAGGCTACCTCTCCCCTTGTGGTATATCTGTCACTGGTGCATTATGTATTTCCAGTATAACGCTTGTACTTCTAGTGACTAGTGAATTATTTTAAGTTTCCACTGCTAAGTTCTAGTATTAATCGTTCACGTTAAGCCTCGTGCAAAGTGAGGTCTGACTAGTATGAACTTCGTTAGAGGGTTACTACCTATGTCTTTCAAACTAGTCCGGACCGATTCAACCGAGAATAGGCTTAGATACCCCTTTGGGACGCCGCTTTGAACCCTGCCAATGCGTTGTCATTTTATACCCTCATTGCATTGGGGCTTCATCCCTTTAAATTGTTGATGTTTTATTGAGCTCGAAACCATAATAGACTTGATAGATCGTGTATTTCACATTTATTAACTCATATCAATGTTTACTCTCATTTTGTCTTATATAAATCCAATTATAATAAAATGATATTTAGAAGACTAAAATCACCAAATGAGTGTTTTGTAAGGGAAAATATATAACAATTAACAATGGATTAATTGATAATTATGAAAGCTTTGTAGTTTTAGTAATGGTGAAATATTAATCACCCGGGATACACAATATATAACAATTTTTTTTAAATACATGATATTATGAAGTTAAGCTACATAAATATAGTATATATAAACTAAATGGTAATGATCACTAGGTTTGTAATACATATGTGCTACGCTTTAAAACTAAGTAAAAGAGTTTTGAATTGCCTATCAAAGATCAAAACATAAAAGGCCGACAAATTTGAAAATATGTGTTCGTTTTTTTAAGTTCAAGGTTTTGAATTTGTGTTATCGTTTTTGAAAGATGGGGGTAGAGCCGTGTAACACTGAAAATGATTGATTTGATGAAAACGCTAAAAACAATTTATGTATTTATTATTGTCGTTTTTCTAGAACATGACAAATCACACAATAAGGTTAATTACTTGAATTTGACATATAAAATTTAATGAAAAATACATAAGATTTAGATACCTACAAAAATATCAAAAGGTGCATCCTTATTTGAAAACACGTTGTAATCTAAGGGTCTAGAAAATTTCAGTCGATGAATTCTTTCATGTTACATTGTAATTGTGCCAAGATCTCAAGTTAACAACCAACGCGTATGGATACATAGCCAAACCGTATTAACTTCACGTAAACACATATGTAGCGATGGAACTATGATTTTTTTTCCAATAGGGTCGTCTTTTTGGTACTTGTATGTCTCGTAACACAGCGTCCTAATTTTCAGTTCGGTTCGGACCGAACCATTTAAAAATAATAACTTAAATTTATCACTGGTAAAAACTAGGAGTTACGATGGAGTTTCTTTGTTAGTTGTGACCATGAGAAAATGCCTCATCCGATAATCATTTAAATTTCTAATTCAACATGTATAGATTCATTTTTTTCTAAATAAGTTTAAAAATTTCGAAGGTTCAGCATACAAAAACTTCAAGTTTTGGTCGAAAAGCAACAATATATATGTATTAAAAAAATGTTTACTTTATATCGTAGATCCGTCCAGCATAAACATGGCATGCGAGTTCAAAGCAACTTGTTAGAAAATTCAAATTTAAAGGTCTTGTCAGGAAAACTGAAGTTATATAAGTTCATGTTTCACAAGAGTTGGTTTTAACTAAAAATTGAAATTCAACCGTCTCTTTCAAAGTTGAATCTTTTACAAATAAATTGATGTGTATTTCAGTATTTGTAAACAAGTGAATTGTGTTTTTTTGCATATGATGTAAACATTTTCAAGTCTTGTGCTAGTTTTAGTTGAGATATGTTATATTCTGTAAATTATATATGGTAGGATACGAGGTGTAAAATATTGTTTATTCTTGTTATGTGATTTAAGTTAGGGGTTAAATTAGACCAAAACGATTACATCAAAATGGAGTTCGATATTATTCACGACTTTAAATATATAATACATATCTTAATATACCGCAAACGAAGCAGGAGGTCAAGACGGACAGGACAGGGCCGGGCCGGGGGCGTGCGAGCCGTACCCTAGCCGGGACACGTAAGTTTCAAAGGCCCAAACTTATTTATACATATACATGTTTGATATATAGAAGATCTTGAGTCAAGCGACATCGTAAATTGGTAGAATCGGTCGTTAATTTTGATGTTTAAAAGTCACCGGAAATAGGTTAATCGGATAACTTTGACGGAAAGTCTTGGTGGAGAAGATGACAATAAAATCAAATTTCAAGTAATGGCAAAAATAGCTTCGGCTCTTTAATTCATATTTTAATATATTATTTACATACTCACCCTTTTAGTTTTGTTTTAGGAAAAATTATCCAAATAGACAAGTTTGACTAAAAAATTACCAAAATAGACATGTCTATTTAGCCTACATCTCTCCAATCATTAGTTTTTTAATCAATAAACAACTGCCACGTCACCGAAGCCGGCTAAGGCGGCTAAGCCTTAGCCTTCACTTTATGGGCACGAAATTTTATAAAAAGTAAACGGGTGCCACCTTTAACCAATAAAAATTCGACACGTGTCAAAGGCGGCTAAACTTAGCCTACATCTATGGTTATCAAAGGCGGCTAAACTTAGCCTACAACTTGATTGACTTACACGTTCGCCTGGAGGTAGAAGCTCCAACAATGAGAAACCAGATGTTGCCTAGGAAAGTTAATAGTTTGGCATGGGGAATTCTTTTATACCGTTTTCCTACGAAAATAAATTTATGTAATCGTGGTTTGGATATTCCTTCGATTATGTGTTAGGTTTGCTCGAGGCAATTTGAGACGACTGAGCATATGTTTGGAGATTACAATGTGGCTGTTCACCTTTGGAAAGCGAGAGCTTGTTGGCTTGAGGTGACTTTTTCTTTGTCTTTGGCTCCTTCATATTTGGCTTTTTGGATCAATACTATTACTATTAGTAATTAATAAAGAAGATCCATTGCAGATATTATCATGGTTATTTGGGGGATGATTTGGAAGTATAAAAACGACATGATATTCGCTACATGCCTAAATAAACGTGATTCTATCTTTGATGATACTGTTAATCATTCATTTTTATGGTATTCTAAAGCTAGAATAAGTTTTGTTTATAGGTTAAAAACCCGTTTTGGTTATGTAATTTTGGTTTTGTTTCCCCTTTAGCTGCTTGTTAATGCGGATTTTATAGAGTTAGTTGCTTAAAAAAAGATCAACTCTAGATTAATATAGTGCATGATAATATAGAAGCATTCAAATATGTATATTGGTGTAAACACTAACAAGTACCAACTATATTTGTAGCTACGTGCGATTAGAATATACAGTGGTGAACACACAAAACAATGAAGTGAGGTAAGCCGTGAATATGCATTGTAGTAGTGCTCGAGTCGTGTAAGATCTATGGGTGGCGAATGTATAGTGTTAAACTCACATATGGAATGCAAAGACCTAGCACATAATCAAATGTGTTTTTATAAATTTTGATTAAATATTTGTTACCCAACGCACTAGTGAAAACTAATGTGTGTCTTTTAAGCTTGTTGAAGAGGACTTTAGGAAAGTGAATTGGAAAGGGGACGGCTTGTTATGTTATTTTGGGATTACTCCATAGAATAGTAATCAATTTTGAAAGTTGTTTCAATCAGGTCACTGATAAAAACTTTTGTTCCAATCAGGTCACTAACTTTCATTTTGTTCTAATCATAGATATTTTACCTGGATAGCAGGTAATCTAGGTTTTTTTTAATATTTCAATATTTTTACTTTGCATAATAACTTTTAAAAGTTGCGTAAATTAGTAAAAATACGAAATATAATTTGAAAATTCCGAAAATTTGCAAAAAGAGTTCGGAAAATTGAGGTTCGGGTTAGAACAGGTCAAGGTCGGAACGGGTCAAAACGGGTTTCGGGTAAGTTTTTTTTTTGAACCAACGAATCAGCGCGTTTTCAACACGTTACAGCTCGTTTTAATAGCAAAAGCTCGTTTAAGCGATTTTTCAGTTCGTTTCAGCACCTAACAGCTCGTTTAAGCGATTTTTCAGTTTGTTTCAGCACCTAACAACTCGTTTAAGCTATTTTTTATAGTGGTGGCTAAGGCTTAGCCGCCTTAGCCGACTTCGGTGACGTGCCAGTTGTTTATTGGTTAAAAAACCAATGATTGGAGAGATGTAGGCTAAATAAAAATGCCTATTATGGTAATTTTTTAGTCAAACTTGTCTATTTGGATAATTTTCCCTTTGTTTTAGTTATACATCACCTTTAATTTTTATTTCAACATACCATTTAAAGCCTATAAACAATTTTTAGAAATTAAGTATATGTTAAAATAACTATATATTTATTTAATAAATTTTGTATTAATAACTCGTATAAGTATTAAGTTTTATGGTTTCGAAAATTTAGGTATTACATTGATATTATATTTTGTTATATATACTGTTATAACATTAATCATGGTTTATAAAAATTAGCTTATGTATTTCGTTATTCGTTAAGGCTTACATGCATTTTTATTTCGACTCGGCCGAGGTATTTAAATCCTTGGAGATGGCTAACGGATATTAATAATGGACCGAAAATCATCAAACATAACACGGGACAAGCCTTTTATATATATATATATATGTGTGTGTGATTTGATAGCGTGATGGAACATGAAGAACACGTGCATACTTGGTCTTGTGTGACTTTATCTCAAACAAAGAGAATATTCAATTTAATGTGTTTAGTACGTTGATGGAACATGAAGAACACGTGCATACAAGACCTGCGTGTTGTGGCCGCATACTGGCGCGAATTTAGTCGATTTCAGGTTACGACACTGAAACTAAAGCCAAAAATAAATTCTTTTAACGCCCAAATATAACAAATTTCACATATTATAAGAAAAGGAATCTCAAAACCCGCGAGGAAGCAAAAAAAAGTATCGCATTGTGGTGGCAAACCGACGCCAATTTGTTCGGTATTGGCACTTAATAGTAAACATAAATTAGTAAGCCCAAAAAATAACATATAAAAAAATAATAAATAATAACATAAAATAAAAAAACATAATAATAATAATAATAATAATAACAACAGCAATAACATGCTACCATGGCATAACCACGTGCTTCCATGTGGACCAATAAAAAGTTCGCGACATCAGACCATACATTTTTTATCATAGTTATAATATTATCACAATAAACGATAGAGGCGTGATTTATGGGATTAGAAGTTCCAAAAGAAGATTACGGAGCCAACATATTTGGATGTAACATTGGCTACCTCTCAATATTCCGTCTTTGTACTAGAACGAGACAATGTGGGTTGCCTTTGGGATGACAATGAAAGCACGTTCTAGCCCAAATACACACAATTACGCGATGTCGATCTATGAGTGCATGGGCATCCACTTCGGTCTGCATCTGTGTGGGATACTAATGATGCGATTATGGACTTAGAAAGAGCGAGGCCATAAGATAAAGTTCATTTGAAATACAAATTAATGCGTTTGGGAGCTGTAAT
Source organism: Bidens hawaiensis (assembly GCF_021521415.1). Lineage (NCBI taxonomy): Eukaryota > Viridiplantae > Streptophyta > Magnoliopsida > Asterales > Asteraceae > Bidens > Bidens hawaiensis. The sequence continues at coordinate 137,328 of NW_027496071.1, forward strand.
CTAGACGATATGAGATGCATGCATATGAATGCACACATTTTGCATTGAATACGTAATATACGGTTAAGTGAATGTTATGCCTTGTAAACCCTATACGAGACTCATGTGGAGGTAGAGTCGTCAATCAATTATCTAGATGCCACGCTAAAGTTTAATATTGGTACTCGAGTGATTGTTGGATTACAGTTGGTCACACATGCACGTTTAAGAAAGTCTGATGCATATCTTTGTTGAGACAAGAAAAGATCATTATTATGGCTCGTGAAGACAATTCCTAAGATGTAACTTAGGGGACCTAGGTCTTTGTTGCAAATTATTTCACAAGAAGATTCATAAAATGTTGATGAAGAGCATCTAAGGATGTGGTAAGAATACACACAATGTTTTTGGTACTATGCCCGTGGAACTGACCTTTTAGTACTATGATATTTTTGGTATTGTGCCCACAAGAATAAAATGTTGAGAAAGAATATACTCAGTGAATCTTTGGTACTATGTCCATGCAAGTAACCTTTTAAGTACATAAACATGTTCAGAAAATATGAGAACCGAAAACCCAAGGGTCAGACATGTAAATTGTTTCCTTTAGCATGCATAGAGAAATGCATTTGTGACGCTTGTTGAATAATTTTGTAAGAATGAGAGAGCGATACTAAGTACGGTCACAATTTTCATCGGCTTCACAATTGGACTAAAAGTCTCGCCACATTTAAGACAAATTACCATGAGAATCAACATGTAGTTCATAGTTGAAGTGCTTATAAAGGCTAAATCCCTACAACGGGCCATAATCCCATGATAAAAGCAAAGCCATACGCAATAGACACATGTTAACCACCTCAAATAAAGAAGCAAGTTCTGATCAAACCAATTTATAAGTTAGAACTGCGTAATCACAAATAAGTTAACGCAACTTACGCTAGTAAGCCTCTAATTAACCAAACAATAACTAGGAAAGATCCTAACAGTAGATCTTTTATTTGGACTAAATTATAATGTAGCTTACCTCATCAATCAGTTATATAATCTATTTTGTCAATTACCAGTTCTAGTCTCAAACCTTATATCGCAAATAAAAATCATCAACCTAAATATAATTATATCAACACATGGGGGTAGTTCTACATTTCATGATCAACATAATCACACAAGTTGATGATATAGAAAATAAACACATGTATACAATTAAACACATGTAAGAGACAAAAGTCAAAGCTTTACTAAAATCAACAATGTTTCATAAGACCATGTGTAGTGGAGGGCCTATAATTTGGGGCAAATTGTGACACGTGACGCCCAGTTAGCATGGAGTGGAAATTTGTTTTTAAGGTGTAATGGTGTAGGGGCTACAAGTTTGGTCCACAATGTCTTTTTTTATTATTTTCTTTTTATAATTAAACTAATTAAATAAAAACCAATTTATTTAAATAATTAGATAAAATGCATTAAAATTAAAAATAAATACAAAAAAATTATAAAACATAACTAATAATGCATTAAAATTATAAAAAAAATACATAACTAAAAATATTAAAAAACATAACTAAATAACATACTAATATCCATAATATTTGCGCATTTTTTCAATTCGTTGTCGTTGCAATAATGCGGCCTCTTCGTGTAACCTGGCCGCTTTGAGGGATTCGTATTTTTCACTCAATTCCCGCAATTCCAACATTTGGTCAATCTTTTCGTGTTGTTTGTTGGTTTCTTTCATGACATCGTTGAGTTCTTCGACACACTTTTTTTGTTTTTTGATGATTTCCCTCATGGTAGCGGCGACTTCCACGAGTGTCGATTGGTTCGGGTTGTTTGTAGGATTCATTTTGTTAAATTTTTTGAAGAATTTGGGTATGAATTGTGTATGAAATGGAAATGAAATGAAGAAGGTGTATGTTTATATATATATATATATTGTTTTAATTTTTTTTATAAATATTTGACCATTTTACAACGGTCATACTAATATAATAATATTATTTTCTTCTACACCTGGCGACAAACTAACCCCGCCCCGCCCCTTTTTTGCCCAATTATCGCCCGGGGGGGGGGGGGGGGGTGTTCTAGCCCTTCCTCGCCCCAATCGCCCCCAACCCTCACCCACTACGTTTGGCCTAAGAACCAAGCAAATTAAGTCAAGCAAAAGTGAAGCCGAATTAAGATTCATTTAAAACCTAGAGAATAACACAAGTTTAGCTCATAATGTTGATCGTCATGCATCCATGCCTAGTCATATATATCCATAAATATAGTGCGTATCATCCTTCATTTTCTTTTTCAGCAATCAAATATTCGCTACACAACCGTCTTTGTTTCTTCCAAACTCCACAAAAATATAAATATGCAAATTTATACTTAACGTACAATTCAGTACCGAAACTTTTAACAAATTTGAAATAGAAAACCAGTTAAAATATGGATCAATTCGTTATATTTTTATGTATAGACTAGAACACATCATGAATCTAATATTAGATGAATAAGTGTCTAACAATTAATTATTTCTCATTTTATTTGCAGGCATAAATCATAAATATTATGAAATGTGTAACATATATAATTTATTGGGAAAAATCCTTAAAATAGTCATTTTAATCAAGCCAGTTCTAACTTTAGCCATGGTTTTAATAAAATACCCAAAATAGCCATTATAATCCGTTATATCCAAAGGAAGCTCAGCCCCCTCCGACGGATTAGCAACAACTGTTAAAAATCTCGCCACGTGTCAGCATATTAATAGATTCGACGAAACACGACGTTGTTTCGTTGTCCGACGGATTAGGATGTGTCTTCCAAGGAAATACTTCATCTCCTGCATCTTAAACCCTAAACCTCCATAAACAACCTTCATCTCCATCTTTCTTATTTCTCCACAAAATTAAGTAAATATATAGTGTAAATTAATCGTTTAGTTTTTCGAAGAGAAAAAACCATAATGTTTGTTTTTGTCAAATCACGTATGTTGTCGAGAAATCCACGCAAGAAAGTGATGAATCCTAGAGTTCATAGTGTAATGGGTGAAACTGTTGGACCTGACGAAAGTAAGTTTTACACCGTCAGAGATGACGATTTAATCTTCCGTCGGAGCCTTCACCATGTCCGTCATATCTGACGGAACATTTGAACACCCATCCGTGGGGGTTGTGCTTCCGTCGGATCTGACGAATTAGAATGACTATTTTGAATATTTTGTTGGCTGAAGTTGAAAAATGTTTTGTGAAAACAACTATTTTGGAGATTTTCCCTAATTTATTTTATCGGAAATATATGATAGCTAATTTTCACGGCAAATTTCTCTCAATGCTACTTTCTGTATGTAGTTTTGTATAGCTGTTAGAAACCTTAAAAAAAGAAGTTAGAGATCTCGGTGCCAAAATTCTCTAATAATATGGAATAGAGTTTATTAGTGATGAGTTTAGTAAAAAAAATACATAAAATAACAAATAAAAATCTGAAGACAATTAATGATAAATATGATAAAATATTAGAATTGATATGATAAACATATATTTAGAGCAATACTCAAGATGCTTATTTGAAATTTATATATTCAAAATATACCCATATTTTCACTTTCATTTATTTTATAAGAAGTTAACCAATCTTAATAATAAGATAGAACCATCATAATTACTCTTAACTAGTTTAGATCATGTATTGTAGAGATGGTAGAGGCATCCACCTGCCATCTCAACACAACATTGGCGGGCAAACCATAACACCATGCAGGGTGCTATTATTTGTTAGGTCTCGTTTTGTTTATTTACTGTAGTAGATTTATGCATTAGATGGATTTATCATGTATTTGTTTATTTACTTTCATTTAGCTTGTTGTATTGGGCCTAAGGACATAAACTATGTAATTGTCTATTTAGGCCGGTCCATGAGTCCCAGTAAATAACCTAGGTGTATGGGTGGGGGGGGGGGGGGGGTAATAAATAACACATCATACACCCATGCACCACAACTTTGCTCTTTCATTCTCTCTCTGCCTCTACTACTTCTCTCTTTACGGTTTCCTTACTATTTGATTTGAGAACCGGGGTAGCATTGGTGATTTGTAACATCCTACTTTTGATAAGAATTAATAAAATAAATTTCGTTTATTTTATAGTGTGTCGTTATCGGTTTAAATACATAAACTATAGAAGGTGGACTTGGACTTTAAAAGATAGAATAAAAGATGGAATGGGTCTTAGGTATATGGGCTTAAAGGAGTATAAATACCCTTAAACCCTAAACCTTTCCATTTCTATCCATCTCTACACCATAGCCTACACCTTGGAAAACACACACAAACCCGAACCAAGATCCGAAGACGAAAACCCGAGCTTGTTGGTGCTGGAACGTAGTGACGGACCAAAACAACATCAAAGACCAGCTCATGTTCGAATACCGACTCGTTTAAGGTACGTTATAACTAGAAATCGTTCATTACGGTCGGATTTGTTTGGGGGTAGTCCTAGATCTGCATAAAAGTGATGAAAACGAATCAAACGAAACATTATACAATGAAATTCGTTAACATTAGAGTGTTTAATTGATCGAGGGTTGAACCGCGCCCATATGTGCCTAAATCGCACCCCTTAAACATGATTATTTGGACGAACAGAGGGTTAGGGTTTGTAGGCGCTGCAATTCAGAATCCAACGATACCAGATTGGTGGGTTTTCGTTAAGTATTGAAGGTCTAATTGCATATCTGGCTATGGTTGACCAATTCGTGTTCTTATTGATTTTGACCCAAGGGTCAAAGTCTGGATAAGATTGGTGTAAGGTAACGAATCAACTAACCAATTCGTTAAGGCGAGATAACAAATCAGTTCGCCAATTCGTTATGCCCAAACAACGAATCAGTTCACCCCTTTCGTTATGCCCAAATAACGAACTAGACAGCGAACCAGAATAACGAATCAGCTAGCGAATCTGATCAGGAAAGGTAGCGAACTAACCTAACGAATCAGATGGTAATAAGATGACGAATCAGGTTAACGAATGGGGATTTATCAAAGACGAACAAGGGTAACGAATCTGAATGAAAAGTAACGAATTAGTTAACGAATCAGGCCTAATTCGTTATAGAGAATGAGTTAGCGAATTAGAAAATAATTTAAAATCCTAATGGAAAATGTGTTAAGACAACGAATGAAAATAAAATTTTTCCAAGCTAACATGGCAGCTTAACCCCAGCCAGGGGCTCTGCCCCTTGGACCTCGCTAGGGGCTGCCGCCCCTAGAACCCCACTGCCAGGGGCGCTGCCCCCGGACCCCCGTTCGTTGAGGGTAATAATTAAACTAGAAAGATGATATGGTAGTGATAGTAATCGATACGTGTAATTGTGATACAGTTAGTCGTGCACAACTAAGGAAAGGGGTTACCATTAACGGTGAACGTAACCGTATTCATGTGAGTTTCTAGCCCCACTTCCTTGTTATGTTTTCGATGCTATGTGCATACTCAATGTGATAGTTAATACACTTACCTTAAGTGGTAAGTGTATGCCTTGTATGATTTATGTATGATGATTTCTTGACGGTGCGTGAACGATCTTCGGATATTGCACGTACCGTCAGGAGGAAGTTAAAGATATGATAAATATATAAGATGTGAAAATGATGAACATATGAATGTATATGATGTATGTATGATATGCTGATGGCACGTGAACGATCTTTGGATATTGCACGTGTCGTCATGGAAGGTATGTAGAGACAGGTATGGTACAGTTGCAGGAAACAAATGGACCAGACCATAATAATATATGTGAGGATAGGGACCAGACCCTCATAATATCTGTGATGGTGGGGACCAGACCCTTTATAATATCTGTGATGGTGGGGACCAGACCCTTTATAATATATGTGATGTTAGGGACCAGACCCTCATAATATCTGTGAGGTTATAGGGCGAAAGACTCTTTAAATAGGATGGATAGTTAGGTATGAAAAGTAAGTATGAATAATGTACACACCTTCGGGCGTGTGTGCAAGTATGTGAACCGATTGTATGTTGTATGATTAACTAGAACTCACTCAGTGTAGCTGATGCGTGTGCGCGTGTAGTAGTAAAATATGAAGGATTGGATATTTAGTTTTTGCACAAGATCGTGTTTTAAATTTATAAAAGTGATTTCTACAAAGACTAAACACACACAAAATAGGCAAGTGTACCTATCGTATATGTAGAATAGTATTGGTAAGAACCAAGTATCGATCCGTGGACACAAATGTTTCTAATGATAAATCGTTTTATTTTAATAAGAGGTTTTAATCATTTTGGGATTGATTTTCGAACTTTTTATAAAATATAAATACTTATAGATAATATATAGGTGACCAAGATAAGAAATTCTAAACGAATTATTCAATTATGCGAAGGTTACCATCTAATATCTAGAATCCACTCCATTGTTCCTTGATGATTAATAGTTAAGCATGTGATAGACTTGTCCTAATAATATATGATAGAATTATGATCCTTATTTTGGAGTGAACACATTCTATGACATAATGAATAATAGCATGCATATTTTCAAGTCCATCCTATGCTTAATAGCATGCTACCCCGAGAATGTCAATTTAACTAGATAAGCAGTTGGTAAAGTAGAATGATTAGAATTGACTTCGATTTCTCCAATACCAATCCTAACAACTTTGAGTGGTTGTAGTTAACTCACACAACCTCCCATTGGTTGATTTATGTAGGTTATAATTACACATTCCGTTAACATATAATTTATTTAACTAGCATGATATCCTAAGCAAAGCCATTTTCGGATTACCAAGACTTAGAGAAATACATCATAACTTATATCTCATCATTTCTAAGTACAATATAAGGATCCATGTTTCGATAGTGTATCAAAGTATTTCTATCTTTCAAGAACATGAATCGATCATGAACGATTGCCAATATAATTGACAATCACCAACTTTGAATTAGTATTTTAAGATGGTGAAACATTTCTCATCAAAAGATAATTGTAAGATAACCATGTACTTTTCCAAACTAAACCACATGTTTTATATAATCATCAAGTAAAACAAAGCTTCTTCATAGATTTTAGATGGTAAATGGAGTTTAGCTCATAATGAGCATGATGATAAACATTAAGATGTATGATAATAACAAATACATGATTAAACTTGGAACAATCTAACCAAATGTAGATGAAGCTTCCTTCTTAATGATGATGAGGATGGATAATGATGATGGTTGATGGTGATGACCTCCAAGCCTTCAAACTCTTCACTAAATCTTCTATGTGAGTGTTAGTGTGTGCTTTTATAAGAGAAAACCGGATAGAATTCTTTTCAAGGCACCCCAAATGAGTGCAACATGAGCCACTATTTATAGACAATCTGGATAGTGAGGCACGGCCCCGTGCTTGATGAGCACGCCCCCGTGTATTTTTATGACACGTGCCAGATTTATTTTGTCGTTTCTGGAAGGTAGGCACGGCCCCGTGCTTCCTGAGGCACGCCCCCGTGCTTTTTAGTGACATGTGCTATTTCTTTTTGTCGTTTCTGAGAGGTAAGCACGGCCCCGTGCTTTTTAGTGACATGTGCTATTTCTTTTTGTCGTTTTTGAGAGGTAAGCACGGCCCCGTGCTTCCAAAAGCACGCCCCCGTGTCCAGCTGTTCAATATTTTGTCTTTTCTTGTAGATTATTTTGTCTTTTTTGAAAAGTGACCAGAAGCACGACCCCTTGTTTCCAAAAGCACAGCCCCGTGTTTTCCAAAAGCACAGCCCCGTGTTTCCAAAAGCACAGCCCCGTGTTTCGCTGTTTTCTTTGGTTTTTCTTTGTTTTTTTCATTCGTTTCTTCGTTTGAGGCTTGGATTCACCTGAAAATACATTTTAACATGATAAGTAGTTATTTTAACTATATTATACAATAGAAGTTGCAGTTTTTAGAGATTATTTGATGCTAAAAAGATGTATATTTTTATATACATCAGTAGTTGGCTTTTAATATGCACGTAGGTGAGTAGGATGAGACAGCTCTCTTGAGGGGAACACATGGCATGGAATTGAAGATACTGGCATCTCAAGGTAGTGTTATGTTATTTTAAAGACAATGTTTTATGTTTAAACTACTTTGAATGTTTATTATGATGAGATTTGAATGCTATGTAATATATTCTGGTTGAAGTTTTTATATTCCGCGAATGTTTTTATTAACTCTGATGACTAGAACTATGTGAATGAGAAAATACAACGTCCAAATGTGAGGCACCGGTAACGGGGCCTTACATGATTTCCGGTCACTAGTGTTACGGATTTGATCCGAACTTAGTTTTTAGATCCATATCGGAAACCTACACTCTTACTCTTCAAAGAAGTCGCAAAAATGTGGGGTCCATCCCATTTCAATCAATCACTCTCTTTTTTTCTTATTATTTTTGTATTTTTAGTAATATTAAGTTTGGACTATCTAGCGTACTTGTCCTCAATACGATATATGTGGTTGTCTTTCATTATTGAGTTATTCTGAATGGTCGGACTTTTATTCATTATTTGTTTATAACTAGTTTAGTAATTTGAGTACAATAATGAATACAATAAATACCGGAAATCATTCTAGTATTGCTCTTAGTTGGGAGGTGCAAGGACCTCAATATTCATGAAAGCTAGCTGGACGTACTGATGAGATATAGATAGGCAATGGTTATTCATACACCCTTTTTGGTTATTCACACACCCTTTTAACACACATTAAAAGCCTATATACACCCTCAGGGTGTATGAATAACACATCCCTATATATATATTGGCATGTTTATTGACAAGAGGGCAAAGTTGTAATTTAAACGAAGGTATTGTCAATCAATACAAAAGGTTGATTGGTGTCGAAACAAAATAATATTATTCTAGGATTGATGAATTTATCCTTATTATTTAGCCTAGTCAGCTATCTATTTTTTTGTTTTGATAGTCAAAATGTTAATATAAAAGATGGCATTTCACAATTTAAGGGTATGTATGATATGTGGTAATGAAATGGATGAATAAAATAAAATGGATCGAATAAATTATTTATGTTTTATTGGTTTGTTTGGTTAATATGTAGCAACTAGGAATATAATAGATTATATTACTATTCTATTGTCTTGTTTAGTTAGCATGTAGTAACTAGGAACATAAAAGATTTTTGCTTTATGTTGTTAGGTAGACAAGAAAGTCGAAAGAATAAAATAAAATTGAAGGTAAGCAGCAATGGTGGTGGTCGGTGGGGGTAGTATTGGTGGGTGGCGGTAGTGGTTGTAGGCGATAGCGGTCGGTGATTGTGGTTGGCTGTGGCGGTGGCAGGAGGCGATCGGTTATGGCGGTTGGTGGTGGTTGGAGGTGGTTGAGGAGGGTGGTTGGCGGTGGTAGGTGGTGTGGCGAGTCACGGTGGTTGGCGATAATGAACGGAACATGGGTTGTGGCAGGAGGTTGGTGGTGGAAGTGGATGGGTGGGGGCGGTGTGTGGTGGTAGTGGTAGGAGGGTTGTGAAGGTGATGTAGAGTGAAAGATGGAATGAAATGAATTTGAGGGGTTTTAAAGGGAATGAAATGAACAAGGTAATAGAAGCCTACCAAACACTTTTTTTTATTCCTTTGTAATAGTTCATTCCATCTCGCTTCTGATATTTACTGTATACCAAACGCTAACTAAATTCACGTGATATGAAAAGTGAGATAATAAAATAATTTTAATTATTAAAAATACAATTACATGAATTGTCGATACATAACTACACTCAACCATACATGACCAAATGTAATCATGTATATGATAATGCATACGATCGAAACTAACCTGGTAGTGGATTGAATGAAACTTGAAAGTGTTTATGGTGGAAATTGTTAAACAAATCTGGAAGAAAGTGAATAGTTATCCCAATGATAACTATTAATGAAAAGCAGTTATTGGAAACCGTAATCTGACAGTTTCAATCACATCAACTGTCACATCAATAATTCAAAAAACAACCAAAACTGAACAAAGCTTCGAAGCCTACAAGCCTTGAAGCCTTTAAGCAATCAACAAAATGTGTGCAAAAGTCAGAAGCCCTTGAGCATACTCCTCAAACACCTCTGACTTGGGGGGGGGGGGGTGATGACGGGGGTAGCCCAAGGAAATAATAAAATGGCTAGAACACATTAACGCTAAAAGGGTTAAAAGGTTAAAAGCTTCGTTTTCCTTCCAAACTTATGTAAACAAGTACCCACGTGCTACAGTACGATGTCACATCACTGTTCATATCCTTGTTCCCTCTGAACAAAGGACCTGCTCAGATAAAGTAATATTATTTTAACTATGGACCAGCGGTCCAAAACTTCCCGCCCATAAAGGTCAACTCTCTAAGCAAACTGGAGGGGAACTAGATTAGTTACTATTGGACGAAAGGCTTAAGTCTCTTCTCCTATATAAGAGAGACTTAGCCATAAACATAAAGACAACAAATTTGGGCAGATAACACCATCTCCCTAATATTCTCTTCTTCCTTGAGAAATATGCTCTTAGCTTATTTCTTTCTTACTTCAATAACTTCATAGTTTCACCAAGAACATCATCCTAAAACCGATTCCAAACATCACGGTTCTTGATCTTCGGTGATCTATAACAACAAACAACTAACTAGTGAACCTCCATCTACGTTTTGCAAACGTAGAGGGACACCAAGACTTGCGTTAGGTTAACCTGAACCCTTGAAGCTTGTTAGCCTAACCAGTCCATTCATTATCATTGGTCTTATCTTTGTTGTAGCAACAAGTTGGCGCCCACCGTGGGGCTACGCCGCTTACTTTATCATAAAGACCAGTAGTTTAGCTCCATCACCATGTCAGAAGGTGGATCTCCCGGAGAAGTCAACCAAGTGTCAAGAACACCAACATCAAGTGCCGGCCTAGAAACTTCGGCAACAGCCTCGATTTTTTCCACTCCGGGAGGAACTTCGACGGGACCCTTGTTCCTCGAGTTTTCGCCTTTTCGGACTGCAACCCCTTCACGATCCGGAGTTCCTTCTCCCCATGCAGGAGTCACGAACACCCCGGAACGCGTCGACTTGACGCTAGAAGGGGTATCACGGAATTTCTTGCAACTAAGGTATCTTCTTAACCAACACGTGAGCCTAAAAAGAGAAAAGGGGATAAGAATAAGGCTAGATTATGACGAATCAGAGCCCTCACTGTCGCTCGGACGTCCACCTTCCCCTCTAATCAGCTCACGCCCGACTGCTTCTCTTTTTGAAGCTGGTCCAAGTGTAACCTGTCAACCCTTTAACCCATCTCCCTACACCTATGGGAGATCAAGCCCAACGGCTTTCCCTTTGTTCACTTCACAACCCCTTGGACACGAGACCACTCTCGACCAAATATGGCAGTCACCAGCTTCAAGTGTTCCTCCTATAGCCATTACATGGGAGCAGGCCATGTCGGTCTTGCCCTTGGCTCGAAGTGCTGCAATGAGCACTCCCATAGGAACAAGTCAAACAGTAGCAACCCCTGAAAGCCTTCAAGGCTTTAACCTGATGCCTCAGATGATGGCTCAAATGATGGCACACTTCCCTTGGACCCAACTCATCAACCAAGCACTGGGTACTCACCAAGGAACAACAAGTCATAATCCTGCTGTAAGGATAGATAAAGATTTGGCAAAACCTTACAAGCCCGGTAACCTATCTTGTTTCTTTCAACAAATCGCCGATTATGACTTTCAAACAAAAATCAAGATGCCACCCCATATAAGAACGTATGATGGGACTGAATATCCCGAAGACCACCTCCAGGTCTTCACTGGGGTGGCCATAATTGAAATATGGTCCCACGCTGAATGTTGTTTGATGTTCATGCAAACGTTAGTTGGGTCAGCCAGGATATGGTTCAATGACCTTCCTGCTCAAAGCGTTCGAAGCTTCGATGATCTGAGCAAAGGCTTCTTGGCCCACTTCTCACAACAAAGAAGGTACGTCAAGGATGCCACGGTCATTTTTCAGATAAAACAAAAAGATGATGAGAGCCTTCGAGACTTCATCGAAAGGTACAAGAAAGAAGGGTTACAATATGTGGGGGCTGACGAAAAAATGAGGGTGGCAGGCTTCATGAACGCCATCACCTCCAAGCACCTTACAAGGGACTTTAATAAGTGCCTGCCTAAAACCCTTGAAGAAGCTCTTGAACGAGCTGAGGCTCATATTCGAGGCGAGGAGGCCATTGATTTCAAAGAGCAGCGAAAAAGAGCTCCCATTGGCGAGGCAACAGTCCCAACCGAAAGAGAGGGAACTAAACTCCTTATGACAAGTATCCCCGGAGTTCAAATCAACGAAGGCCTGAAGGCCAGAACCCTCCAAGCAGGGAGAAGACTGTAAACTTCACAGCCTTAACCAAAACCCCTCAGGAAATCCTTGCCACAGAAGAAGTGAAGCACAACTTCCGACCTCCTCAACCCTTGCCCAAGAGCAAGAAAAACGAAAGTTCCAGCCAAATCTGTGAGTTCCACGAAGAAAAAGGTCACCATACAAACAATTGCTTTCAACTCAAGAGAAGAATTGAGGAAGCCGTCAAGTCTGGAGAATTGGCTCATTTGGTGAAAGGGGTCAAAGACAAGATGGCTGAAAGAAAAAGCAAAGAAGTGAATATGGTGAATATAGACCAAGGTGTTCCCCACAAACGACAACGCTTGGAGGCTTGGGAGCTTCAATGCATCTGCTTCCCACCGCCTCAAGGTAACTTACTCTCAAACCCTCTAACAGTGGAAGCAAACGTGGGAACGCTCTAAACAAACAAAGCCTACATTGACACAGGGGCGGCCACAGAGATCATGTATGAAAGATTCTTCAACCGGCTAAGCAAGGAAGAGCGTTCAAGGCTTCAATCCTCCGAGTCATCTATAAAAGGTATCACCGACGTACCCTTGAAGCCTTTAGGCCACCTAACCCTTGATGTCTGTTTTAGTGAAGGCAAGATGAAGAAAACCAAACCACTCACTTTCGTGGTTATCAACACACCTTCCAGCTATGATGTAATCATAGGAAGGCCTGGACAATGTGTATTTAACATGGCTATCTCGGCTGGTCATGGTGCTGTGAAGTTTCCCGCCGACATGGGAATTGCAACCCTTCAACCTACCCAAGAGGTTTACACGGTTGAAGGGGAAAGCTCAAAAAGCAAAGGCGAAGAGCAAGGCTTAATCATAAACACCAAGTACCCTGAACAAAAGATACGTGTAAACACAAGCCTCTCTAAAGAAACACTTTCACACCTTGAAAAGCTGTTGATGAACTACAGTGATGTTTTTGCTTGGTGCCCAGAAGACATGACATGCATACCTCGAAGCATTGCAGAGCATGAACTCAAGATACCTCCCGATGTCAAGCCTGTCGTCCATTAGAAACGGAGCCTAGCTCCTGAAAGAAGCTTGGCAACATGCCAAGAGGTCAAAAAGTTTGTACAAGCTGGGATCATACGTGAGGTCAAGTATCAATCTTGGGTGGCTAATCCAGTCATGGTTCGAAAGCCTGTCAAGTCTTGGAGGATGTGCATCGACTTCAAAGACTTAAACAAAGCATGTCCAAAGAATTGCTATCCCTTACCCGAGATGGACCTCAAGGTTGACTCTCTAACCAGCCATCCTTTTAAGTGTTTTCTCGATGCTTACAAGGGTTACCATCAGATTCTCATGAAAGTGGAAGATGAAGAAAAAACCGCTTAACACACGGACAAAGGTATTTTCTATTACCAAAAGATGCCCTTTGGCCTACGAAACGCCGGTGCAACCTACCAACGTGTGATCGACAAAGCATTTGCTAGCCAAATTAGCATAAACTTGGAAGCTTATGCCGATGATCTAGTAATCAAGAGCAAAACCGAGCATCAAATGCTTGAAGACATACAAGAAACCTTCCAAAGCTTGAGAAAGATCAACATGAAGCTTAACCCGGGAAAATGCTCATTCGGGTTCGAAGAAGGCAAGTTTTTGGGGCACATTGTGGGAAAATAAAGCATAAAAGCTAATCCTAACAAAGTTAGGGCTGTTCTCGAAACCAAATCCCCACAAAGCAAAAAAGAAGTGGAGAGCCTGAATGGAAGGCTTGCAGCATTGAAGCGTTTTACCTCCAAGCTTGCTGAGAAGTCTCTACCCTTTTTCAAAACACTAAAAGGTTGCCCCAACAAGAAAGATTTCAGATGGACGGAAGAAGCGGAAGAAGCCTTCAACCAAATGAAACAACACTTGGCTTCACTCCCAGCTATTGCAGCCCTTGAAACGGGGGAACTGATCTCTGTCTATCTCTCAGTCGCTGAAGAAGCACTAAGCGCGGTTCTAACCATCGAACGAGACAAAGTTCAGGTACCCGTTTATTTCTTTAGTAAAACACTAAAACTGGCAGAGGTCAAATATCATCCTTTGGAAAAACTTGCTCTGGCCTTAATTCAAACGACCAGAAGGCTTCGAAGGTACTTTCAAGCACACCCTATACAAGTGGTCACTGACCAACCCATCAAAAGTGTGCTTGAAAAACCAGAAAATTCAGGCCGATTGGCCAAATGGGCTGTGGAACTAGGTGAACATAACATCACCTATGTCCCAAGAAAAGCTATCAAAGCCCAAGTCTTGGCGGACTTCATTGTAGAAATCCCAAAACAAGTCATTCCTGAAATACACACAACCGCCACTGAATCTTCTGACCCTGAAGCCTGGAAGCTTTTTACCGATGGAGCTTCCAACATCGAAGGGTCAGGAGGTGGGCTCGTTTTAATCAACCCTGAAGGGTTAGAATTCACATATGCTCTTCGACTTGAATTTCAGACCACCAACAACGAAGCTGAATACGAAGCATTGATCGCTGGTCTGAAGATTGCCAAAAAGATGAAGATCCAAAAGCTACAAGTCTTCACAGACTCGTTGCTTGTTTCAAGTCAAGTCAATGACAGCTATATAGCCAAAGAGCTCAACATGAATAAGTACCGTGAAAAGGCAAAAGGGTTGATGACCACGTTTCAAGAATGCACCATCAAACAAGTCCCAAGATCACAAAACAAGAGAGCCGATGCCCTGAGCAAACTAGCATCCCTCACTTTTGCACACCTCACCAAGAAAGTACTGGTGGAACTGCTGAAAACTCCTTCAATTCAAGAATTGGAGGTTCAAGATGTAATCACTGAAGAAGAAGGTCCCAATTGGATGACTCCCATAGAAAGGTTCCTCAAAAATGGTGAGTTACCTTTGGACCAGACTAAGGCTGAAAAGGTTCGAATCAAATCCAGACAGTATGCGTTGCAAGGAGAAACGCTTTACAAAAAGGGCTACCTTGAACCACTACTGAGATGTGTAGGCCCTGAACAAAGTCAATATCTGATCAAAGAGGTTCAAGAGGGGATATGTGGAGCTCATTTTAGGCCAAGAACGGTGGTTGCAAAATTGATGAACCACGGATACTTCTGGCCCACCATGCACCGAGAAGCAACGGAACAACTCAAGAAATGTGAAGCTTGTCAAATTCATGCACTGGTTCCCAAAAGCCCTAAACACGATCTAGTCCCCATCTCCTCAGCTTGGCCCTTTCACAAATGGGGAATGGATATTGTCGGTCCATTCCCATCGGCCAAGGGTGGGGTAAAGTTTTTGTTAGTAGCAGTTGACTACTTTACCAAGTGGCCTGAAGTCAAACCACTTGCAAAAATACCGGGCAAACAAGTCATTGACTTCGTATGGGAAACCATCATTTGCCGTTAAGGTCTGCCAGGAGTATTGGTTACGGATAATGGGAAACAATTTGCTGAGAGGCCTTTTAGCACATGGTGCATAGAGTTCACAATCACTTAAGTGTTCAGCTCAGTTGCATACCCACAATCCAACGGCCAAGTTGAAAGAACAAACAGAACCATCGTTAAAGGAATCAAAACAAGGCTGGGAAGGCACAACAAAAATTGGCTTGAAGAACTCCCAAACGTTCTATGGGCAATAAGAACAACCGAAAAGACAAGCCACAAGCGAACGCCTTACAACCTAGTGTTCGGATCGGAAGCCGTAATCCCAGCCGAAGTCGGAGTTGTGACTCAAAGAACACTCAACATGGACCTCTAATCAAACAACAATGAGACCATGTTGAATTTGCAACTCCTCGAAGAAATTCGTGATCAAGCCGCAATACAAGAGGCTAAATACAAGCAAAAAATGGAAGCTTATTACAATGCTAGAGTAAAGCATGAACGCTTCAAGCCTGGAGACCTTGTACTCCGAAACAACGAGGCTAGCAAGAAAGAAAATCAAGGAAAACTTGGCCCAAAGTGGGAAGGACCATACACAATCCTCGAAGCCCACAAGGGTGGATCTTACAAGCTAGCCGACGCAGAAGGCTAAAGGCTTCCAAGACACTGGAACGGCAAAACCCTTAAAAGGTTCCATGCCTAATCAAAATGTAAAAATATATTTCAAGAGATGTACAATTCTCCTTTTTGTGAAACAACAACCTCTTGAATGAATGATAAACTTTTTGTCATAACTTGTCTTTACTATCCTATAATCAGGTTGAGAACCTAGCAAGAAACTCCATGGCAAGGGCCATGTAAGGGGATGAGCTCCCAGGCCACATCGCTCAATAGGTTCAAGGGTTGAATGGACCTATATAAGGGGTGAGTTCCTATGTCAATCCTACTCCATGAGACTTAGAAATTTTTTTCAACTAAAACTTGTCTCATAGACAGGTCTGAACAGCCTACACCAATTCGTTCCTTAAGCTTACAAAAGTTTACGAAAACAAAAAACATACACTAAGTAGTGATATAAAGGATAGCCAACATGTGCTTTTTACCTAATGAAGCCTTGAAGCTAAAGTGACTGCAACACTAAAACTTCTTAAGGAAAGTTAGCTAAAATCACATCAAACTAACAAGACAAGCAACCAACACACAAATACATAGAACATCATAGTTCATAAACAAGGCCATTCCAAGGCCATAGCTAATAGCATTCATACATAATAAGCCAATTAAGGCTAAACAAGGAAATCACAAGGATTCCTAAGAAAATGTTTAAAGGGCCAAAAAGGCCAAACACAACCACAAGGCAGAAACTTTAAGAGTTCCATGACAAACCTACATTGTTTAGAGACTACGTAACATTGTTTTAAAGTGCTAAGAAAGCTACGAATAAAGTGTTTAAACATCAGGAACAGGCTTTGAGGTACTAGCCTTACCACCCTTAGCCTTCTTGGACTTCTTGACTTGTGGGACAGCATCAGCAACAGCCGAGCCTTCAAGGCTTGCCACATGAGATCCGTCGCTTCCCCCATATAAAGTCTCCTCACTATCACCAGAACAGGAACGCTTTTTCGACAGAGACTCAAGCACCACTTTAGCAACCTTCTCATCAAGGCCGGCTGGTTTCAAGCCCTGCAAAAATAAAAGAGGCTTACCATAGCATGATGAAACTTCACCCACATAAAGGTAAGTGAGCCTTTCCATCGCATGAACTGAACCGGTGAAAAGCTTGTAAGCTTCAGGATTGAACAAGGGGGACTGCTACATAGGCTGACCGGTTTCGTGATGATGGAGGCCTGCAATGAAACCTAAATGCATCCCATGGCCTAGCAGCTTCGTGTAAACATCGCCCAGCACCGAGTTAAACTCTTTAGAATGAAGCAAGATACAACCTGCTGAAACACATGCTCAATCAACCACTTGTTGTCATCATAAGTCTGGGAAACCGAAGCCTTCAAGCCTTCCTTCTCCATCTCGAAGGCTCTCCTCTGCACCTCAAAGGCTTCACGATCAGCATCCAACTTGGCCCTATCAGCCTCCATGGCTTTCTTCAACCCTGCTATCTCAATCTCATGGCCACGAGACAACTCGTCAATCCTTTTCACATACACCTTCTCCTTCTCAGAAAAACCTTTAACATCCTTCTTCGTGGCCGTCATAGAGGCCTTCATTTTTTCCTTCGTCTTCATAAATCCTTCATACTCCTCCATCCCTTTTCGAAAGCGAGTAACACCTTCTGCCAAAAGGGCAGAAACGTTACAAGAATTCAAGGTCAACCTGGATAACAAGGAGTCACCCTCCATCTTGGAAATAGTATCACGAACTCCTGGAGGAGCAAAATGGGCTAACGGATCAGCACAAACTTCGGGATCCTTGAAACTCCCCAACCTTAACACTCCACTCTGACACATAAACCGCATCACCATCCAACCCTTGAACCACAGACATCATGGCTTTCTTCCCAGCCGACTTCCCCTTCTTAGAAACCACCAACCCCTGCTCCTTCTCAACCTCCGTAGTTGGACCTTGGTCTTCAGAAACCTGAATGTCATCACTAACCTCAACTGGTTCATGAGAATATGAAGTGCCAACAGACTTCAGCAAACGTCGTGTGGAACGACGAGTGGAAGACTTTGGAACAACAGTTTTGGTACGCAGCATCCTCAAATCGAATCCTCGAACAACCGAATCCTCCCCAACAACGGCCGCAACATCAGTAAACCCAACATCCGAAGTGTCATCACTTTTCAAAAAGTCTAAGGCAGACATAACTACAAAACACAAAGAAAAATAATTAGCAAACGTACCAACAAAACAAAGGAAAAGCGGAAAAAACAAATGCATACCCTTATTATCCCTCATAAGCACGGGATCCCGATTAGGCTTATCCCAAAGTTTGCTAATTCCTAACAAAACAAGAAGATGTTCGGGGAGAGGGCGAAGACGAGAAGGACATGTTCTAATTGATTTCAAAAAGGCTTCGTTTAACTCAGATTCGTCCGGTTCTGGTTCATTTAGAACGGCTTCGGGTTGTCTCCAAACGGGTTTAAACGGAAGGATAGAATTAGAAACAAAGAAAAACCGGTCCTTCCAAGAACCGAGGGTTGTAACCGCCGAGGAAACCAAACATATATCAACCTTGGTATGTTCGAACGTGTACCAATCACCATTTTTCGCTAAGCGAAAGAAACGGCGAAAAGTCAACTGCGAAGGGTCATAACATAGGGTTCTACACAAAATTTCAAAATGCAAAACCCTAGCAAGCCCTAACGGATGGATTTGGCCGAATGATATACGATAATACTCCAAAACATTAAGAACAAAAACCGAAAAAGGGTGTCGGAGGTTAGAAAATTCGAAATGACGACAATATAGAGCGATAAAACCCGCCGGACAACGATCGATGGAAGAATCGACCGGCGGAGCAATTGGTTTATACTTTAACCTTATTCCCCACTCAATACAAAACGATTCAACCTCTTCCTGGGTTAATCGGGAAAATCTGATCGAAAGATCCTTTTTGGCAACCATAATTTTGAAGAAGAAGGAAGGATCGAAACTAACCTGGTAGTGGATTGAATGAAACTTGAAAGTGTTTATGGTGGAAATTGTTAAACAAATCTGGAAGAAAGTGAATAGTTATCCCATTGATAACTATTAATGAAAAGCAGTTATTGGAAACCGTAATCTGACAGTTACAATCACATCAACTGTCACATCAATAATTCAAAAAACAACCAAAACTGAACAAAGCTTCGAAGCCTACAAGCCTTGAAGCCTTTAAACAATAAACAAAATGTGTGCAAAAGTCAGAAGCCCTTGAGCATACTCCTCAAACACCTCTGACTTAGGGGGGGGGGGTGATGACGGGGGTAGCCCAAGGAAATAATAAAATGGCTGGAACACATTAACGCTAAAAGGGTTAAAAGGTTAAAAGCTTCGTTTCCCGCCCAAACTTATGTAAACAAGTACCCACGTGCTACAGTACGATGTCACATCACTGTTCACATCCTTGTCCCCTCTGAACAAAGGACCTGCTCAGATAAAGTAATATTATTTTAACTATGGACCAGCGGTCCAAAGCTTCCCGCCCATAAAGGTCAACTCTCTAGGCAAACTGGAGGGGAACTAGATTAGTTACAATTGGACGAAAGGCTTAAGTCTTTTCTCCTATATAAGAGAAACTTAGCCATAAACAGATTTGGGCAGATAACACCATCTCCCTAATCTTCTCTTCTTCCTTGAGAAATATGCTCTTAGCTTATTTTTTTTCTTACTTCAATAACTTCATAGCTTCACCAAGAACATCATCCTAAAACCGATTCCAAACATCATGGTTCTTGTTCTTCGGTGATCTATAACAACAAACAACTAACTAGTGAACCTGCTTCTACGTTTTGCAAACGTAGAGGGACACCACGACCTGCGTTAGGTTAACCTGAACCCTTGAAGCTTGTTAGCCTAACCAGTCCATTCACTATCATTGGTCTTATCTTTGTTATAGCAACATAAATCACGTGAAGCTCATATTGAAAACCATATAATAAATCTTTGTAGAAAAGGTAAAACTGGTCCAATACGTAGGAAAACAACAAACGCGACACATGCATATATATTAGACGAGTGAGATATAAATGTCCCTAACTCCCTATATGATTACTTACCATGTTATATAATTATGCACTAGATTATATAAACAGGTTCCATGTGTTTTGTAATTACGCGTCACATACTGCATTTCATTGGCACATTGGGTGATGACCGGAAACCATTGCTGGAATGCCGGGTGTCGATGCAAATCTAACGATCGAAGTTCCACTGTTTGAAATGTATATATGTTTGTATGTATCTTTATATTATGTGTTTTGTCAATTTGTACTTCGTATGTACCTCTATTTGCTATATATTACAATAACAATCATACTACATAATTAATAATTTACATGTTAATGTGTCTATGTATACATATGTATATGTGTTTGTATGTATATGTATAAGTATGCGTTCATGTGTATATATGTGTATGCATGTATATGCATGTGTACGTTTGTACATGTATGTGTGCAGAGCCGTCTCCGAGAGTTATTAAATATTTTTGGGTCGAATGCTAAAAAATATAATTGGGCCTTAAGTAGATGGGATTTTTTGTTGGGTTTAAACGATTTAGTTTTTAAATTTAGATGAGTTTACTTGATTATGATTTAGGTTGTGTAAAAACTTGTGTATAAAAATAGGTTTAATTGTATAAAAATAGACTTAAACATGTCTCAGATGAGACTAAAACCCACAACCTTTTAGTTAAGGGTCATATCTCTTTACCACTAGTTAACATTATATATATTGCTTTTTATAAAAATATATATAAATTTAAAAAAAATTGGGTCTAACAGGTTACCGGGTCGGGCGCGTCGACCACCCTGCCCTAGTTCTTGAGAGCCGGCCCTGTATATGTGTATTATGTATGTATATGCATGTATGTTATATAATAGTTGCGTACTATTACTATTAATATTATCAAAGAAATTGCCCACTGTTGCCATTGGTGAACCGTCGGAAAAATACGATGCAACATAAGCTTCAGCATTTAACTCATTTATGGTTCCGCTTCACCTTTCCTTGTCCACACGTACTTTTTAACGTTTAATACATAAGCTTATTTTCAAATATAAGAATTGCAAGTAATTTGGAGAGTAAAAAGACGCCCAATCAGGTGGTTAGTGGTGAGATTGTTTATTATAAGCAATTACGACTTTGAATATCATCATTAGTAACTAAAAATCTAAAAGATGTCCATATGTAGGAGAGAGACAACTATGAATCCCACCATGTGATAAACTATGATTTAACAATTTTTGGGCTCATGGATGGTCTCACTTATTCGTCAACCTTTTTCGTTTAGGCATCTTTCCTAAAAGAGTACGAGAAGTTAGAGGTGCACTAAAAATCTGAATCTGTAATCGGACCCGAAATGAAAACCTGGAATCAGTTTTTTTAATACCCGGGTTTTAAATACCCGACCCTACCCGTAGGGTACGGATAAGGTATGCATTTTGAAACTAAAACCCGAACCTGAACCGGACCCGATTTGTACCCGGTAATACCCGAAAACTCGAACCGGTTCCATAACCGGAACCGGGTTTTTCCAATACCCAAAACCGAGTATTTCAAATACCCGATGTATACCCGAAATTACCTTAAAAATACCCGAAAAATACCCATAAAAAGTGCAAACTTTTAAAAAATCCAATTTATACCCGAAAAAAACCCGGATAAAAACCCGTAAATAGGGTTTTTCAATACCCGATAACAGGGTATTCAAGTACCCGCTTTTAGAAAACCCGGTTCTATACCCGACCCAAACCCGATGCATATGGTATGGTTTTTGGAGACAATACCCGACCCGATTATTACCAATACCCGGTCATACCCGTTCCCGGTCATACCTGAACCCGATTCTATACCAAACCCAGGTATTTAAAAAACCCGATTTATACACCTCTACTAGAAGTGTTATTAGTAAAAACGAACCTAAATCAGGTGGGGAATGAAATCCTTTATTATTAGTTATGGAAAATTGTCGTTTGCAATTTCTAAAAAATATTGATTATGTTGAGAGTGCTAAATTTCAATCAAATTATTTTTAAGTTAAAGAAAAACAAGTCACTTTTAATAATTAATCCCTGATTAAAAAAATGCAAAGCTGTTATTTAAAGAAATACAAATATTTTTAAGTAATTTCGGAGTAAACAAATAAATATTGTTAAACGTGTTCAATACCAAATCAGATTGGAGGCTCCTAGTATCTTGGAGAATATATTAATATAATAATTAGTTTATTATTATAAGATAAGTTAGTCTTATTTTATTTAATCTTATTTGTTTTGGATTCAAATTGTGTATTTGAGTTAGTATAAGATTAGAACCATTGGTTTATATATACCATTGGTTCAATGTGTTAGAAATTATTAAGTTTTTCTCGTTAGTCATTTTCTTAATAAAAGAGTTGATCGTGTGTTGATTAAATCTTGTGTTCTTGTTCTTGATTTGCTTGCTCAAAGTTTAACAAGTGGTATCAGAGCCAAGGGTTCGTACCGGGAAGCGGTTTGAAGATCGGGGCAGCCTCCGCCGGCGGGTGTGTCCGTCGGTGGAGGGCACGCTTGAAAAAAGGCTTGGGTCGTAACCAGGATATTAACAACAACAGTAGACGGAGACCGGTGCGGTGTTTTGTTAGACCGTTGTCATTGTCATACGTGAGTGTCGTTTGGGACGACATGGTGATCGGTAATGAACATCTAGTTCCATGGCTATGGCTGTTAGAGGAGATATAGTTGGCTTGGCTAATGGCACATGTAAAAAAATTATCATGAAGCAATTATTGTGTGTTCAAATTGCTTGGAGCCAGATTCCTTTTTTGTTCGTCAAGAAGAAGCCAACATAATCGAAAGAAAACAGGAGCCAAGTAGCAAGAATGTCACACCCTCAAAATCCACTAGCGGAGTTTTACCGTCAGAGGGTGTGAACTAACAAGATCGGAATTATTAGTTATAATCAAACACCATAAACAAAGTTTTCAAACAACAAAGACATCAAGTCTTAAGTAAAAATGCGGAAGCGTAAATAGTAAATCATAACAGTTGCGCCACACAGGACGACTTAAAAACACAAGTTGTCAAGACAAAAATTAAAAGCAGTTTTTAAAACAATGGTGTTTGCGAATGCATGTCCTAAACTGCGCGCCCGCCTCGGCTACCTGAGAATAACATACTAAAAGTGTCAACACAGGGTTGGTGAGTTCACAAGTTTATATAAATAAAGCGTTTGCATTTGCGTTTGCATTTACGTTTTGCGTTTTGCGTTTTTGCGTTTTGCGTTACCAGATAGTGTTAAGTCATTTTATATATCAATAGGTAGCTAACCTATCAACAAGTATTACTAAGTGTTCGACACCGAAGCTGACTGTTTATCAATTGCCTTGCCACCATGTCAACCACGACCATGGTAATGTGTTAGCCAAGATTACACCCACTCGACCTACAGTCGAGTTTAGAGTTGGGTGTGGTTTGTCAAACCCAGTAGTACTACTCAACAGTGACTCGCTATTATCCAAATATTAACCGGTTCGACGTTATGAAGGACTTTGGTTGGTTTGTTTGACACTTAGCCTTACAAGGGATATATAAAAACTAAACAAAATCTACAGCGTTGGAGTATGTTATCTCCCCCAAATAAAAGCGTTCAAAAAGAGTAAAAAGGGGACGTGAAACTCACTGTTTGCGAAGATAACCAAAAAGATCCGAGAAAAGATGTACGTCACAGAAAATCCTCACTAGTGTTCTAAAAACAAAAACGAGATTTTCTAAGTATTTAAACTACGAGTGAGTCCCTAGACTCGACACATACAACCTATGCATGAGATGCGTTTCGTGTTTCGTTTGTGAAATAAGTGCGACTCGACAAACACGTTGGTGATACGTTATATGCGTGAACAACTACTTAAGTGTCAAATATTAACATTGTACATTACTAGCAATTATCCCCCACAAGGGCAATTTGGTCAAAACATAGCAAACATCGATCGGTTATGCACTTTTCATGACAATTCAAGTAATACAACAGCTAAATTATCCAGGCAGATTTTCATTCGACAAGATTACTCTTATTAATAAATCCTAGCATGTCAAATAAATCGCCAAAAATCATCACAGAAGTACACGTGGGTTAGGTTTTTAAACATATTTTTATCATGTATGGTTTTATCACAATGATCAAAACATCACAGCAAACACACAACAATCGTTATCATGCGTAACAGAATGTTATTTGTCATTCCCGTTAAATGACAAATCCAATTAATTCAAGACCAATTGGGTTAGATTCCTAACCCAATATATTTTCTTCCAGAAGTGGAACCAACCCATTTGGTCTTGTAGTTTATGAGATATCTTAGTCGCAAAACAGCCTAACAGCAGGTCTCCCAAATCAGCCTTGCACAACAGTTTTGTAAAATAATAAAAACAAACTTTTATACGTCCAAAAATTACAAACTCGGACTTTTCAGAAACTAGACTCGACCTAGTATATTTTACAATCAAAAATCGCATAAAAACATAACATTAACATCGATTTACAATCGTCCAAACACGAATCCAATAATCTGTCCAGCATCAGTTTTCATCAAAACTCAATAAACAATTAACCTATGAACTAACAATCATGCATGTAACCCTAAATCATCAACAAACAACATATTTAACACTTAGGGTTTATTATTACAGGTTTAATAAAACAATTAAATGTTAGAATAAATTAGATATGGTGTTTGTATTACCTAGTTAGCTTCTTGAACCTTCAATTCTTCACAACAAGCTTGAAAATTATCTTGTATGTGTGTGTGTGTGGGTTTACGATCGCCAAAGGGAGAGCAGCCGTGAGAAAGGGTGGGGGATTAGGGTTAGGACAATTTAACTTGTTTATATATTTATCAAATATAATACATGTTACACTTTACCCCTTGCACTTCTAGTTACTCGATTTCTAGCACAACTTAGTTAATACCATTCATAATTAATTTCATACACGTAAATATCAAGTAACACATAGCTTAACACATAGTTATCACATACTTGTTCATGATATTTATTGTTCGTTGATGTGCGAAAATATATATATAAATAAAACACAAGTCGCAACTAAGCTTTAAAAACCAAACAATCTATCCTAGTTCACACAAACGGCAAGTGTACCGATCGCGTATAGCACAGATAAGGAAAGTTCGGATATCGAACTCGAAGATACGTGAAAACGTTTATAATTACTAAACTCTGACTAAGACTCACCAAAATAATATTTAAATGATTTTTAATATTTAGAATTAATTAAACTACTTAACTTAATTAAATGAAAACTTTTAACAAAACTTTGAAAACTTTGATTTAAATTCAATGAATAAAGACGTCTACCTAGGAATGAATCATGTTGATAAAAATAACAAGACAATGGATTGAAAATATTCACGACACCGGTTATAAAAGATGACACAACTAAAACTTGTTTAAGAAAGTCAAATTACCTCTCAGTCTCTCTAACAAACTCTAACTTATTTTAGTTGATTTTAAAGAATAAACCGGTAAAACAATTATTAACGTGTTCAAATGACGACTCACCTCTCGGTCTCAACGACACACTAGCCTAATGGAAACGAATACTACTCAACCAAGGATAGAGGAACAATTTAACTTAACCCAAATTAAACCAACTAATTGAACATAAACACCCAAACTTGACAAGACAAAAACCCGCTCTCGCGCGGTCTTAATTCTAACAAGTAAAAGCAACGAGACAATATTACTTCTTATCACCTCTCGGTCTCAAAGAAGGTGTATTTTAACTGATTTTAGATGATTATATTACCCACTTATCCCTACGGTTGTACACCCCGCAAATAAACCCAAAACACCAAGTAAAGAGTTTAACAAGCAATCAATTAATCAAAACCAATTCAATTAACTAATGCAAGAGGATTATAAGTAATAACAAATAAAACACAACCATCACACACAATCTAATTCATGGTTTAGTTAAACTTTACATCAATAATTTAAGTCTTGAACATTAATAACCCATTAAACAAGTCTAAACTATGCAACAATCATCTATCCTATGTAGAACAAACAAGTTTAGCTACTCATTGATTTTGGACAGCCATGTATACTCAAGAAAAATATCATAAACATCATCATAAACATAATTAAATTCATTCAAGATCCAAACAATATCAATAACAAGACAAACTATCAATCAATTGCAAAACAATTCAAAACAAAAGACCAAATCAATAAAGTTAGGGTTCTTGAACAATAAGTAAAGTTTATGAGTGTTTTACTACCAAGTATGGCTGAGATTTATGATTGTTAATGACCCCTAGCTGCTGCCCCGATGTTCCTCTTTCTTTTCCAGCCGCCAACAGCCTCAGCCGCCTCCTTCTTTCTTTTTTCTTTCTTCTTTTTCCGGCCGGCTGCAATAGTTCCGATCGGAACTAGGGTTTTTGGGTTAGGGTTTTGTGATTTCGGGATTTGTGATTGAATATTGGCTGGAAACTTTTGTTATTAAGTTAATATAATATTATAAAAGGCTTTTAAGATGTGGGCTTGGGTCGGGCCTTGACTTATAAGTTTGAAAGTTGCACAATTAAGCCCCTAAACTCTTCAATTTAACTCTTTTTTCCACCAAACTTCATAACCTACAAGAAAACAATCATCTTTGTAATATCAAGCATAAACAAACCATAAAACTTAATAATTAAACTAAAAAGTAATTAAAACATGATAAAAATGATATGGAAAGTAAGTGTGTTTCACTACACATCAAACATCCCCACACTTAAACCTTTTTCGTCCCTGAAAAAGTCTAATGCAGTTGGATCAGAATCGGAAAATCAAAGTTAAATCAAACATATAGGTTATATTTTAAAGCTCAGAAAAGCGCAAAAACCGCGATCATCGATATTGTTGTCCACCTAAACCCATGCCTTAATCTTTACCAGGACAAATAAGATTCGACAATAATATTACTTAGTGGTTTACACAATTAAGACCCGCTTATTTTCTGCTTTTACCGGACCAGACCACCCCAACTTGACTTAAACCTCAAAATTAGCAGAATTAAAACTTTATTGCTCCATATTTATGAATAGTTAAGACGATCAAGGTATTGTTTATCCACCTAAGCTTAAGCATCAAAGTCTACCAAGCAGCCATTAGATATGATTAAGGTTCAATTATTTATAGCTAGTGCTCCCCACAACATGACATACCCCCGTTATCAAGCAATACCCCAAATCCATATCCATAGGTGAGTATGCAATATTTTATCTATAGGGCTTACATGTAGCGTGTCCCTTGTGGTCCGTTTCTTAATGGTAATGATACGCGAGCAAGGGGACCCCACATGACTAACAGCGTGGATGATCAAGTCTGTAGTGTATTTATACTTTCGTACTTTTTGTGATCATGTTTTATAGACTTATAAGGGTTTGCTCTTTGGCTTTATTTTAAATATCCACAACCCCACTTAGGAATTGTGAATACCCAGCTAAATAGATTGCATACAGACCCATGGTCTCCGGACCCGAAGCATCCCATCAATACAGGATTTAAGGTTATAAAACCATACGCCGATGACGTGTAAAACACTAAACTAGCATTTTAAGATTTATATCACAGGCTACACGGCATACTCTAACGTTAAACCTACCCAAGCATCATATGATAACGTATTCAAATTTTTTAAAACTCATGATATTTCCACTTTTTCATACCAAAATTTGAGGCTTGAGTATGGCCCGACCTTTCATTGCTTATTTTCCACGGACAAAACGCTTTACCCACAAAAGATTTTCGTATAACCGTTTTATCGAATTTGCCCTTTCATTTTCAAGGCTGAGCCTACCGACAAATCCCAAGTTAAGTGCGTTTTCTTTTATTTATCTCATATTATTAGTAGCTTGAAAAACCGATTTCCGATAAATATCATCATCTCCCACTTTAATGCAAAAGAAACTAAAAACAAGGGACATTTTTTTTAATCAACGTATGAAAACGAAAAACAAGTGAAAACTTTTTATTTTTTAATTTTTTTTCTACAACTAAGTAAAATAAATTCTCATCCCCACACTTAGAACGAAATCGTCCTCGATGAGAATAAGGAAAAGAAATAAAATAAAAATAAAACATAAAGCATAAAATTAAAACTTGAAAGAACAAAAATTAAAATAGAGAACGGGTTACTCCCCTGGTTTTGATGCAGATTCTTCATCAGCTGTGTATGACTCAAACAAACGACCGTATAGCATTTCATTCGCGGCCGCAACCTCGGGTGAACCAGTTCCAAAACGCCATCAGAGCTACCATGCGCATAATAATACCTATAACAACTCAAACTCGCTCGCATGTAGCGGCGTACAAAACAGAAAACAAAAACATAAGAAATAAACATATTTTTGTGTTTTTGAATTTTTTAATTTTTTTTTGATTTTTATTAAATATTTATTTTTTTTGTATTTTTTTATGTTTTTATAAATAGAAATAAAACAAATAAAAACAGAAAGTAAAGGGAATCATAATACAAACTCTACAACTCGGGCTGTCTCCCGAGTGATGCATCCATCACGGCTATTCCTCGGTGAATGAGTCAAGGTAGAACACCTCGACTGTCTGATCAATTATCGACTCTCCAATGTAGTGCTTCAATCTATGGCCGTTCACCTTAAACTTCCCGCTTCGGTCTTGTATCTCAATCGTGCCATACGGGAAAACCTCAGTGACCGTGAACGGTCCCGACCATCGGGATTTCAACTTTCCCGGGAATAACCTCAATCGTGAGTTATACAGTAAAACCTTATCCCCACACTTGAAATGCTTATTACCCTTCAATTTCCTGTCATGCAGTTCCTTCGTATGCTCCTTATACCGAAATGATTGTGCATATGCGTGATCCCGGAGCTCCTCTAATTCATGTAATTGATGGAAACGATTACCCTCTGCGGCGGGTAAATCAAGATTAACCCTTTGAAGGGCCCATGAAGCGCGGTGTTCCAATTCAACAGGAAGATGACAGGCCTTCCCATAAATCATCCGAAATGGTGTGGAACCAGTCGGAGTCTTGTAGGCTGTATGGAAGGCCCACAGAGCGTCATCTAATTTGTCGGACCAATCCCGACGATTTGAACCAACCGTTTTCTCGAGAATACGTTTGATTCCCCGATTACTCACTTCCACTTGCCCACTCGTCTGTGGGTGGTAGGCGGTCGCAAGCCGATGGGTGACCCCATAACGCTTCAACGACTTATCCATCTGCGAGTTGCAAAAGTGAGTACCTCGATCACTGATCAAGGCTTTCGGGACTCCAAAATGAGCAAATAGACTTTTCAGAAAACGAACTACCACTCGGGCATTATTGGTGGGTAGAGCTTTGGCCTCAACCCACTTAGACACGTAATCGACGGCCACGAGAATGTATTTGTTTCCACGCGAAGATGGAAACGGACCCATGAAATCAATACCCCAAATATCAAACACCTCACAATCTTGAATGGCATTCTGGGGCATTTCGTTTCGTGAAGAAATGTTGCGACACGCTGGCAACGATCGCATCTCTTATCAAACAGGTGAGCATCCTTAAAGATAGACGGCCAGTAAAAACCAGAATCAAAGACTTTCTTTGCCGTAGAATTCACACCGTGGTGACCTCCAGTCGGTCCCACATGACAATGGCTCAAAATTTGACATCCACACATCTTGTAATAAGATGATCAGCACCAATGCGGAAAAGATACGGATCGTCCCAAAGGTAAAATTTGATGTCAGCAAAGAATTTCTTCTTTTGCTGGTAAGGCATCTTTGGGAGGTAGCCGTCAGCGAGATAATTCGCGAAATCAGCGAACCATGGAAAATCTTCCTCTTGTGCAGTAACGAACATCAGACTCTCCGTCGAAAAACGATCGTCGATCCTAACTCCTGAATCTCCTAAATCAACTCCCTCTAGTCGTGAAAGATGATCAGCCGCCACATTCTCGGCCCCTTTTTTATCACGGATCTCTATATCGAACTCTTGAAGCAACAGGATCCATCGGATAAGACGAGGCTTAGCATCCAGCTTGCTGAAAAGATATCTAATAGCGGCATGATCCGTATAAACAATCGTTTTGGACAAAACTAGATAGGACCTAAATTTGTCGAAAGCGAACACCACAGCTAAAAGTTCTTTTTCGGTGGTGGTGTAGCTTTCTTGTGCGCCATTTAAGGTCCGGCTCGCATAATAGATCAGATGGAAATGTTTATCCTTCCGTTGTCCAAGAACCGCTCCGACTGCGAAGTCGCTTGCGTCACACATCAACTCGAATGGTAACGACCAGTCGGGAGCAACCATGATCGGGGCGTTAACTAGTTTGTCCAAAAGTTTGGTCATGGGTCTCGCGATTTTAGAAAAATATTTGATGAACCGGCGGTAGAACCCAGCATGACCTAAAAAGCTACGAATTGATCTCACGGAAGTAGGCGGGGGAAGATTAGAAATGGTCTCGACCTTTGCCCGGTCAACCTCTATCCCCGCACTTGAGATTCGATGACCCAGAACAATGCCCTCGCGAACCATGAAATGACATTTTTCCCAGTTAAGGACAAGGTTGGTATCAACGCAGCGGGACATCATCCTCTCGAGATTTGATAAACAATGAACGAAGGAACTCCCAAATACGGAAAAATCGTCCATGAACACCTCCATGGAGTCCTCGATCATATCATGGAAAATGGCCACCATACACCTCTGGAATGTGGCCGGAGCGTTACAAAGTCCGAACGGCATACGTTTGTAAGCAAACGTTCCGTAAGGGCAGGTGAAAGTGGTTTTCTCCTGGTCGTCGGGAGCTATCAGAACCTGGAAGTACCCGAATAAACCATCTAGGAAGCAGTAGTACTGCTGACCTGCTAAACGCTCTAACATCTGATCAATGAATGGGAGACGAAAGTGGTCTTTCCTGGTGGCATCATTCAGTCGCGATAGTCGATACAGACTCGCCATCCTGTCACAGTCCTCGTGGGAATAAGCTCGTTCCTCTCGTTGGTGACGACAGTCATGCCACCCTTTTTAGGAACCACTTGGACTGGACTCACCCAAGCACTATTAGAAATGGGGAAAATGATCCCCGCATCAAGGAGTTTAATGATCTCCTTCTTTACGACCTCTTGCATTTTCGGATTAAGCCGCCGTTGCGGCTGGACGACAGTTTTGAAATTTTCCTCCATGAGGATTTTATGAGTGCAGAACGAAGGGTTGATACCCTTGATGTCGATAATCTTCCAAGCAATAGCCTCCTTGTGCTCTCGTAGCACCCTCAACAACTTCTCTATCTCGACCTCGGTCAACGCAGATGCAATGATAACCGGAAGCTTCCTCTCTTCATCTAAAAAAGCATACTCAAGGTGGGAAGGTAAATCCTTGAGCTCTAAGGAAAGAGGAGGACTCTCGACTGAAGGTCGGTCCATCGGATCGTCTCGTACGATCTCAGCAGACACGCCAGATTCAGGGGTATGCGACTCGGTGTCGTCATTTAAGGACTGATTGGTTACGGCAACCATTTCAATCTCCGGAATCTCCCTATCGAGAATCTGGGTGTCGGAGGCAGATCCTCCACAAATTTCGCTGAAAAACTCCCCGACATGTTCCATGATGGTATCAATGAAGTATAAGGAGTCATCAGTAGACTTGGGGTGTTTCAGTGACTGTCGAACGTCAAAGGTGACGTTCTCATCCCCAACTCTTAAGATTAATTTACCCTCACAGACATCGATAAATGCCTGTGCAGTGGCAAGGAATGGCCGGCCCAAGATGAGTGGGACACTATCGTCATCGTTCATGTCCAGGATGACAAAGTCCACCGGGGAGATGAACTTGTTGACACGAACAAGCATGTTCTCGACCACCCCTCGGGGGTATTTCACAGAACGATCAGCAAGCTGGATACTCATACGGGTAGGCCTCGGTTCGCCTAGACCCAACTTGCGATACACGGAATACGGCATGAGATTAATACTGGCACCAAGATCTACCAGCGCATGGACGACCGTATTATCACTCAAGATGCAAGGAATTGTGAAACTCCCAGGATCGGACATCTTTTCTGGTAACTTTCTCTGCAAGACTGTAGAGCAACCAGCACTCAGAGGAATGGAAGAGACTTCGGCTAACTTCTCTTTGTTTGAAAGAATATCCTTGAGAAACTTTGCGTATTTGGGCATTTGCGTAAGTGCCTCAAGGAAAGGAATATTAAGATGAAGTTGCTTCAGAAAATCAAGAAATTTGGAGTTTTGCTCCTTGTCTCTATCCCTACGGACTCTCCCGGGAAATGGGAGTCTAGGTTTG
This sequence comes from Bidens hawaiensis, assembly GCF_021521415.1. Taxonomy (NCBI): domain Eukaryota; kingdom Viridiplantae; phylum Streptophyta; class Magnoliopsida; order Asterales; family Asteraceae; genus Bidens; species Bidens hawaiensis. The sequence goes on from NW_027496071.1 coordinate 169,987, forward strand.
TAGACTCTCGGTGGTGTGCTGGGTGATGGCTGGTTCTCGGCCTGTGCTGTACTTCCTGGGCTGTGCCTTTGATGCACCCTGGCCGGTGGAGACTCCAACTGAATCTCCTTGTCTACCTGCTCCTCTACATCTACCGCAGGCTTGTTTACGACTCCTCTCGTCGCCTCTTGAATCACGGGCTAGCTACGTGCCCCCGCACCGCTCCTTGTCGTCACAGCCTTCGCGAACGCCTTCGGATTTTGTTCAGTGTTACTTGGAAGTGTACCTGGCGACCTCTCATTTAGACGACTTGCTATCTCTCTCATCTGACGCTCAAGATTTTGAATTGATGCTCCTTGATTTCTCATGAATGACTCGTGCTCCCGGAATTTCTCTTGAGTTTCTTTGTGACGGGAGTCCTCTCGAGTCATGAGTTGCGACAGCATCTGTGTCTGCTGTGCCATCATCTCCTCTAACGTGGGCTTCTTCTCCCCACTACTCGGTCCCTCACCGGAATCCTGGAATAGGCTCTGACGTTGCTGGAAGCCGGACTGATTTCCGTTCGTCCAGTTGGAATTTTGGTTACCACTCCACCCCGAATTATAAGAATTGAAGGAATGTTGATTTCGGTTTGGATTATTAACGAAGTCGACTGCCTCCTCCTGGAAACCTACGGGGCATTGAATGGTATCGTGCCCCACTCTACAGATCTCGCATAACTTACTTTTCACCTGCAAGTCCTTCACGATCTTTGCTAACGCTTCAACTTGTGCCGCCAGTGCGGTGCTGTTGTCGACCGAATGCATGCCGCGTGATAGGGAATCGACGGTTTTGATACTCTTAACTGGTGGTCGCTGGTATCCACTCATTGCTAAACCGTTAAACAAGGCAATGCACTCATCCGTATCCTTCGTTGTTAGTAGGTTACCTCCAGCAGCTGTGTCGAGCATACTCTGAGTTGCGTACGTCACTCCGTTGTAGAACTTCTCAACAACCGCCCAGTCTTGTAGGCCGTGGTTTGGACATAACGCAAGTTGATTTTTGAACCTTTCCCACGCCTCGTAGAAGCTCTCGGTGTCCTCCATCTGGAAAGAATGAATCTGGTTACGCAAACGAGCGGCCTTAGCCGGAGGATCGTATTTTTCAAGAAATTGGGTCTGCATGGCAGCCCAAGTAGCAATGGATCCCTGTGGAAGGGACTCAAGCCACAGACTCGCATGATCAACGAGTGAGAACGGAAAGATTCGGAGTTTTATGGCATCCTCGGATACGCCGGCAAGATGAAACGTGTCACAGATACGTGCAATACGAGTGAGATGAGAATGTGGGTTCTCGTGGAGCAACCCGTGAAACTGAGCAGAATGAGCAATCGTGTTCAGAACGTTAGATGGAATCTGCCAAGTCGTTTGAACTCCTATAGCTGGTGGAGCAATGCTGGATCTCGCGCCAGCATCGACCGGACGGGCCCGGTCAGCAACTGTCCTCCTCGGTAGTGGATTCGCGTCGCCCATAATCCTATCCCTAATGACGGGTTCAGAAAAAGTAGGAGAAGAAAACGTATTACCGACGGATGTAGATGAACTGGAAGACGGTTTTGTACGACGTCTCTCAAGAAGCTCTCTCTCTGGTTCGGGAAATCCTTCAACTTCTGGTGGTCCTAGAGATCGAGTACGTCGCATACAACTATTAAAATAAATAAAAGAAATATTAATTAGCTAAACTATTTTAAACTAACAAACAAAACAAATAAGAAAGACAAGTAGTAAACAAGGCAAGTCTTAACTCGAGTCGTTCTTACTACGCCTCAAACCGTGTCCCCGGCAACGGCGCCAAAAACTTGATGTGCGAAAATATATATATATAAATAAAACACAAGTCGCAACTAAGCTTTAAAAACCAAACAATCTATCCTAGTTCACACAAACGGCAGGTGTACCGATCGATTGTAGCACAGATAAGGAAAGTCCGGATATCGAACTCGAAGACACGTGAAAACGTTTATAATTACTAAACTCTGACTAAGACTCACCAAAATAATATTTAAATGATTTTTAAAATTTAGAATTAATTAAACTACTTAACTTAATTAAATGAAAACTTTTAACAAAACTTTGAAAACTTTGATTTAAATTCAATGAATAAAGACGTCTACCTAGGAATGAATCATGTTGATAAAAATAACAAGACAATGGATTGAAAATATTCACGACACCGGTTATAAAAGATGATACAACTAAAACTTATTTAAGAAAGTCAAATTACCTCTCAGTCTCTCTAGCAAACTCTAACTTATTTTAGTTGATTTTAAAGAATAAACCGGTAAAACAATTATTAACGTGTTCAAATGACGACTCACCTCTCGGTCTCACCGACACACTAGCCTAATGGAAACGAATACTACGCAACCAAGGATAGAGGAACAATTTAACTTAACCCAAATTAAACCAACTAATTGCACATAAACACTCAAACTTGACAAGACAAAAACCCGCTCTCGCGCGGTCTTAATTTTAACAAGTAAAAGCAACGAGACAATATTACTTCTTATCACCTCGCGGTCTCAAAGAATGTGTATTTTAACTGATTTTAGATGATTATATTACCCACTTATCCCTACGGTTGTACACCCCGCAAATAAACCCAAAACACCAAGTAAAGAGTTTAACAAGCAATCAATTATTTAAAACCAATTCAATTAACTAATGCAAGAGGATTATAAGTAATAACAAATAAAACACAGCCATCACACACAATCTAATTCATGGTTTAGTTAAACTTTACATCAATAATTTAAGTCTTGAACATTAACAACCCATTAAACAAGTCTAAACTATGCAACAATCATCTATCCTATGTAGAACAAACAAGTTTAGCTACTCATTGATTTTGGACAGCCATGTATACTCAAGAAAAACATCATAAACATCATCATAAACATAATTAAATTCATTCAAGATCCAAACAACATCAATAACAAGACAAACTATCAATCAATTGCAAAACAATTCAAAACAAAAGACCAAATCAATAAAGTTAGGGTTCTTGAACAATAAGTAAAGTTTATGAGTGTTTTATTACCAAGTATGGCTGAGATTTATGATTGTTAATGACCCCTAGCAGCTGCCCCGATGTTCCTCTTTCTTTTCCAGCCGCCAACAGCCTCAGCCGCCTCCTTCTTTCTTTTTTCTTTCTTATTTTTCCGGCCGGCTGCAATAGTTCCGATCGGAACTAGGGTTTTTGGGTTAGGGTTTTGTGATTTCGGGATTTGTGATTGAATATTGGCTGGAAACTTTTGTTATTAAGTTAATATAATATTATAAAAGGCTTTTTAAGATGTGGGCTTGGGTCGGGCCTTGACTTATAAGTTTGAAAGTTGCACAATTAAGCCCCTAAACTCTTCCATTTAACTCTTTTTTCCACCAAACTTCATAACCTACAAGAAAACAATCATCTTTGTAATATCAAGCATAAACAAACCATAAAACTTAATAATTAAACTAAAAAGTAATTAAAACATGATAAAAATGATACGGAATGTAAGTGTGTTTCACTACACATCATTTGTTCACCAACGGTTTGAGTCGACTCGTGTGTGTTTCGGTGAAATTCCGAAAGACTACTTGTGTGTGGATTGTCATGCGTCATTTAAAACCTAATTTTAAATGTAATGAGATATGCATTACAGTTCGTGAATTAACGGAGTTCGGATTAACGGAGTTAACCTGAAATTGACGAGTGTCATAAAGAAGGCCACAAGGCACCTCAAAAGTTCCCACGACTGTAATTGAAAGAAACAATAATCGAAGCAAACATGCTACCATACATCTATAATTAATTCACAAATAAAGATCAGAAACAGATTGATTTTAAGTTCGAGCAAGTTTTATTTGATTTTCTTTCTGTTCGGTTGAAAGAAAAAGAGAATAATTGCAACTGTGTTCTCGTTTCTAGCTTGATTTTTAGGATCGGAACCAAGCACGGCACATGCGGTTTCGATCAAAGGTCCAATTGTAGTAAGTTTCCAATTGAACAAGGTGTGTCCCATTCTGATCACGGTACGACCAAATGGTGTGTCCAGGTTGATAGCGGTAAGTTTTTGTTCGAAGGAAGGCGTGTCTAGGTTTTGATCGCGGTGTTCGTTGTAGCAGTTTTAAATCATAGGCTCAGGAGGCCAAGAAACTTATAAAAAGAGAACTTAATCATGTTGGAAGAGGTTATTGGTTTTTTGTTTGTCAAACCAAAATTTGTGTGCGTGAGATTTTTTGCTTGCAGCCAAAGTAGCATATTAATTAATTCCTCCTCCTTTGTAAAGAAGTAACAAAGTCAAGAAATCTTGGTTTTCCTTATTCTGTCTATGAGATCGCGGTGAGTTTCCGATCGAAGATCCGAATACGTTTGAAGTTGTTTCTTAGGTGATGTATAGCTGATTCACAATGGTAAGTGGTGAACTAGTGACGGTGAGGAAGTTACAAGGTGATTTGGGTCCGTCAGTATAACATAGTGCAACGGGGTTGTGTGTCAACTTTGTTTTGGTGTTCGTCGAGTTGAGGTTTCGGTGGTGACGTGCCATCACCGTGTGTCGGGGCCGCGATGATGTGACATCACCATGTGTCGGGATGATTAAATCTCCGTGTGTCGGGGTCGTTAAGTGGGCTGGATTGATGACCCAAAAGTCTCGAGTGATAACATTATTGGGCTGTCCAAACGGGACAGCAACATCATACGTTCGGGTCCGGTTTCGGGACTAGATCATGGCGTACGGAGCTACATCAAATTGAGGTGTTTGGAAGCTGCATGGGAGGTATTACTGGGCTGAAACCAGTGGTCAAACGGTACCAAATACTCAATGTTTTCATAACCGGACCGGACACCGAACCGGATGGCCTACCGGTTCACCAGTCGAACCAGTCTGACCGGCCGAACAAATTTGGCCAAAAAACGACGGATTAGCTTAAAAAATGATTTTTTCAAAAAAAATATTTTTTTTCTTTGAAAACCGGTTCAACCAGTCCGGTTTTCCGGTTCGACCGGCTGAACCGGTTGATTCCCTGTCAGCCGAGCGAACTATGTGTACCGGACCAGTCGGTGGACCGAATCCCAGTCGGACCGGTTCGATCGGCCGGTCCGATCCGGTTTCAACAACATTGCAAATACTAGTAGTTTTGGGCTGCCAATTATAACCATAAATGGGATATCACTTTCGGTATGACCGAGTGTGATATCGGGGCTGAATTGGCATGTACGAACTGTGTGTTCATAGGAGAGCGACGAAGATGATCAACGCATGCGATAAGGCTGTTTGGAGGTGTGTTGAATATGTCCTAGATCTTGTGTAGATTAAGGAGTAACGGACCAAGATGCAACTTCGTGTGAAGGCGTGTGATGAGTCCAAGAATCAAGTCCAATGATATACGAGTGGTGCGGTTTGTGAGAGACCTTAAAGGAACAAGTATGAATCTGGAGGGAGCGTTGGAATTCAACATTTGAGCCGATGTCGGAAGACATGACCTGTTGTGTTGAGTTGCGGGTTGTTTCGATTCGAGCTGCTTCGTGTGTGTCACCCATAGAAGAAGTTTGGTGTTGAGAGGGAGTATTAAACGTGTTCAACACCAAATCAGATTGGAGGCTCCTAGTATCTTGGAGAATATGTTGATATGATAATTAGTTTATTATTATAAGATAAGTTAGTCTTATTTTATTTAATCGTATTTGTTTTGGATTCAAATTGTGTATTTGAGTTAGTATATGATTAGAACCATGGCTTTATATATATCATTGGTTCAATGTGTTAGAAATTATTAAGTTTTTCTTGTTAGTCGTTTTCTTAATAAAAGAGTTGATCGTGTATTGATCAAATCTTGTGTTCTTGTTCTTGATTCGCTCGCTCAAAGTTTAACAAATATAACTTGATTTCTTCTTAAAAAGGTTGTTGTATGAAGACAAAATTGTGTTGTGTTGTACAAATAGCCGAGTTAACTATACAAAGATAGACAATGTTAATTCTATCTAATTAAGAACCAAAGTATATTATATAGAGATTTGTTTGTGCAGCCATGTTTTCGAGACAATCTAGGGGGTTACGAAATAAAAATAGACTCACTTCTACAAAGAAGAGTAAGAAAACATAAGATGTTTTAGTTTTTGTAGGAGTTCTTAGAGTATAACTTAGTTTGATCTTCGAACTATATCTATTTTAATCAAGTCATATACAGGACATTTATATGAGTGCATTTTTTAGGGATAATTCCCAAAATAGTCCAAATAAAGAGAGAGAAGACAAAATTAGTCCAAAAGTGATTTTAATTCCCAAACTAGTCCAACCAAACTAATCGGCAACGTAAGATTGGGATTCGTGACGTGAGTTTTGATAACCACTCACAGATTGACACGTGTAAAGGTAAAGTGAAAGTTACAACGAAATCTGTCTGAGCCGATAGTTTTCTAGCCAAAAGCATCTTCTGAAAAACCATGGTTTTCGAAAGAAAGTTAGCAGCCCCGTGAGTTTCAAAAGTAATCGGTTTTCGCGTTTTTTTTTGAAATTCGTCGCCTTTGACGTATTTCAGGTGAATTTCGTTGTTTTTTGCATAAAAATGAAGAGTTGTCAGAAAAGATAGATTTTGTTACAAAATATTTAATTTCGATGGTTTTTTGTTGAAAGTTATGTTTTTTTGCATAAAAAAAATAGTGTCAGAAAAAGATTAATTTTGATATTAAACTCATGTTTTTTTGCATTGAAAGTTTTGTCAAATCCGATGAGTTTTGATATTAAACTCATCTTTTTTGATGGTTTTAATATGAAAGTTATCGTTTTCGTGACAATTGGGCCCACATTGTAAGATCCGATGACTTTTTCTACAAATATTTTGAATCCGATGGTTTTTTTGTATAAAAATATCTTTTCTACATCGTTCTTTTCCCCGATTTTGCTAGCAATTCGACCAGCCCACCAACCATTGTTTGCAAAAACATCCACCTTCTGGCCGAGAACAAACTCACTAACAATAACATCAGCAGGCTTTGGCCTTATTTTATCGGCCGTCACAAACTCTTTAAGAAACCCGGACTGATCATCTTCAACCAGGGTACGTAACTGAACGATGTGGGTCTTCTTCCCAACCCGTGACACTATGTTGCTATCATAAAACGAACCTACAAACCCGGAACCTATATCAACAACTTCAATTCTATCACCTCTCTTAAATTTCATTGTTTTACAAGAGATTTTTGTTAAAATGGAACAACATATAAAGGAAAACATAATATAACAAGCTTAAAATACACTTTATTCGGATTTATAAAAATTTAATGAAAATCAACGGAGGAGACAAAATTCCTAGGTAAATTATCGTTTTTTTTAAAAAAAAAATTTGTAAATTTATCGGTTTTTTTAAACTTTTTTGAAATTCATCGGACAAGACTATCTTCACTGAAAAACTATCTTTTTCTTCCAACTTTTTTGAAATTTCACGAAGTAAATGAATTTCACCTGAAATGCGTCGGAGGCGACGAATTTCAAAAAAACGTGAATTTCGTCTTTTTTGAAAACTCATGGAGTCGCTAACTTTCTTTCGAAAACCATGGTTTTTCAGAAGATGCTTTTGGCTAGAAAACTATCGGCTCAGACAGATTTCGTTGTAACTTTCACTTTACCTTTACACGTGTCAATCTGTGAGTGGTTATCAAAACTCATGTCATGCACAAATCCCAATCTCACGTTGCCGATTAGTTTGGTTGAACTAGTTTGGGAATTAAAATCACTTTTGGACTAATTTTGTCTTCTCTTTCTACATTTGGACTATTTTGGAAATTATCCCTTTTTTTAGGAGAATTCCCAAAATAGTCCCCTTGAAAAGAGAGATTCTCAAAATAGTCCAAAAGTTTTTGCATTCCCAAAATAGTCCTCTGAAATCTATCTCCCACGTGAAATTGGGATTCGTGATGTGAGATTTGGTTGTCGTATCACAGAGTGACACGTGTCACTTTAAAGATAAAGTTTCAAAGAAATCTGTCTCGGCCGATAGTTTTGTAGTCAAAATAGTTTTCTGAAAAACCATTGTTTTGGAATGAAAGTTGTCCGTCACGTGAGGTTTCAAAAAAGATGATTTTCGCGTTTTTTTGAAATTCATCTCATCGGACGTATTTCAAATGAATTTCGTCAACTACGTGTAATTTCAAAAAAGTAGGAAAAAAACGATACTTTTTCAGTGAACATAGTCTTGTATGATGATTTTCAATAAAGTAAAAAAACGATTAATTTACAAAAAAGTTTAAAACAAACGATAATTTAGCTCTGAATTTTATCTCCTCAATTGATTTTCATTAAAGTTCAAAACAGACCCCCACCACCTTGTTCTTCTTCCACTCCTCTTTCCAACAATTCATCTTCATCAAAACCCCAAAAACCTCACATCCTTTTTTGTTGAAACCGATTGTTGGACCACCAGGTGATTGTTACATATTAAAGCCGACAAGAAAGCATATCCCCATGGATGACCCTTTGGTGGAGCCTTCCGAGGGTGATACTAAACCACAAGAATCGATTAATTTCATCAAAAATCATCTTTCATTCCAAAATATCCCCAAACAATGGTTTTTCAGAATACTATTTTGACTACAAAACTATCGGGCAACTTTCATTCCAAAACAATGGTTTTTTAGAATACTATTTTGACTACAAAACTATCGGCCGAGACAGATTTCTCTGAAACTTTATCTTTAAAGTGACACGCGTCACTCTGTGATACGACAACCAAATCTCACGTCACGAATCCCAATTTCACGTGGGAGTTAGATTTCGGAGGACTATTTTGGGAATGCAAAAACTTTTTGACTATTTTGGGAATCTCTCTTCTAGGGGACTATTTTGGAAATTGTCTCTTTTTTTAACATGAATTGACTTGACTAGTTGAGATACAATTTCATCCGTTTTCCAATTTTATGAAACTGTACCCTCAGTGCTTATTTAATTTAATCATACAACTTTGTCATTAGAGTACCCTTTACATCAAATCTCTAAAAGTATAAGCTATAATATATATCTATAACATGACATAAAACTATCAATTATTCCTTCTAAATCCATATTGGTTGTAGTAACATATTTTGTAAAAGAAAAACAGTACGTATATAAGATTAAAATATTATGTTATAGACGATTAAAACACATGATATTTTTAGTAAAAAATATTAAAGGAAATAAACCATATTTGAATTAATGGTTTAGACCTACAAGTCTACTTCTCTTTCCACCCACCCACCATCCATCATCTCCTCATCCATCATCTCCTGGGTGTACTATCAACCTTTTCCATATCCACAAAAGCCCTAATTTCAAAACTTTTTGTTGGACAATTGCACCCTCACCTATCCAATCTCTCCCTACTTCTCTCTCAAGTACTTGCACCTGTATACCCTTTTCTAGATAAAAAGAATGAAAGCTAACTCCCCATTTCTAGTTTTTACCAATCTATTTCAACAACAAAACTTGCAAAAACAAACCAAGTGACTCCAGTTGATCATAATCCTCACTGTTTTCTACCTTTTTTTATGCTTAAAGTCTCACCCATCACAAATCTTGAAATCTTGATCCACACCCACATATCATCTCCTTCATCTATAACCACTTCAAGAATCTTGAACAAACCCTAGAAAAAAACAAAAAAAAATAACATCCACAAGTAGGGTTTGTTAGTTTTGAACTTTTTTCAATATCTAGTACAGTTTCACTGAAAACCCTAGATTGGCTTCAAGTAGCTAGATCTATCTTTCTTGTACTTTGTCACACATCAAAATGGAAAAATACCACTCTTTCTCCATGGATCATGCTATTCCCCAAGTACAAGAAGTTGACTCCATCATCACCACATCTTCTTCATCTTCTTCCACCAACTCTCCAACCGCCACCACTCTCAGCCGCTACGAGAACCAGAAACGCCGTGACTGGAACACCTTCGGCCAGTACCTCCGCAACCACCGCCCACCGTTAAACCTCTCCCGGTGCAGCGGTGCACATGTTCTTGAGTTCCTGAGGTACCTTGACCAGTTTGGCAAGACAAAAGTCCACACACAAATGTGTCCATTCTTCGGTCACCCGAACCCTCCAGCACTCTGCCCCTGCCCGCTCCGCCAGGCCTGGGGCAGCCTTGATGCACTCATCGGCCGCCTCCGGGCCGCTTATGAGGAAAACGGAGGGCAGCCGGAGACTAACCCGTTTGGTGCTCGTGCTGTTAGGCTTTATTTACGTGAGGTTAGGGATTCTCAAGCTAAAGCAAGAGGGATTAGCTATCAGAAAAAGAAGCCAAAGAGGTCGCCGCAGCTGCCGTCATCGTCACCGCCACCACCGCCACCGCTTTCTTGATCAAGAAAAAGGAAATATGTCTTCTAAGTTCTAATTAATTAACTCTCCTGTTTCTTGAAAGTGATTTCCCAAAATGGTCATTATTATTAATATTATTATTATTATTATTATTATTATTGTTGTTGTTGTTGTTGTTGTTGTGTTGCTTTTATGTTGTTTCTTCTATTATGATGATTCAAATAATTGAAGACTGAAAAAAAGGGAAAGCACTGTTTTCAGTGCAGTAGTTTAGTTGCTAGTATTGTCTACTGGTTCTAGATAATATATGTGGGATTTTGTTGCTTTTCGATGATCTTAGGTTTGTAGTCATGATGCAAGCAGTTGTAATAGTCATTAATTAAACTGCAAGTTATTTGTGATTTTTAAGAATTTCTTTTAACGTTTGTGTTGTTTCTTTCTTTCTTTCTTTCTATATGCACCGGAAAAAGACACAAAAATAATTGTTATTCCAGAGTTGTGAAACAATCAAAAGTTGGATTTGCAAACGGGGCTAATTGGAATGACCAAGTAACGTAATAAGTTTCACAGTAATATAATATCTTTTTGCTATTAATAGCGATCAATAGTGTTTTGTTTGGAGGTGGCTGATTTTAAATTAACTATATGTGTATATAGTATAAATTTTCGGTTCGAGTAGTATTGGTAAATTATATAATATTTATATATATCTCTCTAGAGGTAATGCTAGTACGTAAATGTTATATTGGTATATTACATCTTATTGGCATTATATAAAAAGTTCATAAGTATGGTCTATTCTTGAATAGTAAATTGGAGAAGAGGCAAAGGTTGTTGGAATGCAAGTCCTTAAGGCTACGCTTAGTGAATGGCTACAAAATGAGACGATTTGCGTTATGTGGCGCCCAATCAACACACACACACATATATATATATATATATATATATATCACACACCATATTATAATAATATATCTCAAACACAATTAGGTGAGAAATATCCCCCATCGCCCTGCGCGGGAAGGGGGGTTGTGCCCGAAATCGCCCCATTTATTCGCCCATTACGTTTGGCTTAATTAATACTAAGCCCGAAGGGTTTCTACGCATAAGCCTATTGGCTATTACCCTATTTAAGGATGAGCGAATAATCAAATTAACTAAACAGAACAAGAACAATAAACTAGTAGTTCGCTGCAGCAACCAGTTAACCAAAAAGTATGGGTTAGTTATGGCTATGATATGTCATAACCGAATTATAATTGACTCGAACCGCCAAAGATCTAATTTTAACTTCAAATTAATGATTATGAAAAATAAGAATCAAAATATGAAATAGAATTATACTTTCCCATTTTCACACACACATATATATATAAACAAATATGAACATTTTAAAAGGATGGTCTTTTACAAAGTTATATGTCATTTTAAAAAAATTGGTTATCCTACGCATAACCAAAAATTAAGGTCAAAACTTATTAACCAAAACATATTAACCGAAAACCGAATAGTTAGCATACTCCACTAGTCTGGATATTATCAATTTTGGCTTCGGTTAAGGCCCAAAACTTGGGGTTCGTCGGTTCCAATGTTGGTTATTCGGTTATTTCGTATTGTTTTATTTGGATTTGAAATTTTGTTATCCATTACTGATAACCTAACCACTCTGAATTCGTAAATGCGTAAACAAACTGATTTCAAATTTGTTCGGTTTTAGTTAAAAACGAAAAAAAATCGAATATCACGTTTGCCTAGTTTTGCTTCTTATGGTATGGGCATTGATTTGTTTATCAAATGTGAAACTAGATGATTTGGCAACTATGCTCAATTAGGTTGTCATTAACAAACTTACAATTAACATATACCATAGTTACATTAAAAAAATAGAAAATAAGAACACTGTTATTCGGTTAAACGAATTAAAAAAGCATATATTCAGATACGATTAATAATTGAGTTGATAATAGATTTCACATTCGGTTCAGTATTTTAGTTCGTCTATAGTTCGTATTTTTGATTTTTTCGGTTTTTTGTGTTTTTCACTAGCACGGAAAATGTCCATTTTAAAACAGACTACAAGGGACACGTCACATGTAAACCCTACAGATGAATTCATGCATACTCACATATGGTGAAGTGTTCGGGGTATTGCTTGATGACGGGGGTATGTCATGTTGTGGGGAACACTAGCTAATCAATTAATTATACCTTAATCATATCTAATTACTGTTTTGATAAACTTTAATGCTTAAATTTATGTGGATAAAAAAGAGCAATAAATTTTTAAATATGCTAATTTTGAGGTTTAAGTCAAGTTGGAGTGGTATGGTCCGGTAAAAACTGAAAATAAACGGGTCTTAATGTGTAAACCACTAAGTTAGATAAATAAAGAAATTGTTGGATCTTACTTGTTCCGTAAAGATCAAGGCATGGGTTTAAGTAGGGCTGTTCACGAACCGAACCGAACCGAACGCGGGCATGCTCATACTTGGTTTGGTTTGAAAGCGAGCCGAACCGAGAGGATTGAATTTAAAGAAACGAGCGATATCTTTATGCTTGAACTTGGTTTGGTTTTGAAACCGAGCGGCTTGGTTCGGTTTGGTTTTGCTTGATTTCGTACAAAGTTTCCAATTTTAAATTTATAAAACTTCAAAATATCATTAATTCAAGACTTTCAACTTTAAATTGTCTAAATTTTCACCTTTAAAATGTATAAAACTCATATTTAACAACAAAACATATATAAAACGAGTGACTATGGTTTAAATTTGAACTTTGAATTCAACACAAAAGAGGGAAATTTTAAAAACTTTAAAAAATAGTATACTTTTATATATATACATAAAGTTTATATATAAAACTAATAAATAAAAAATAATTCGAGCAAAACGAATCGAACCAAACCGAGCGAGGCTTTGCTCGTGCTTGGATTGCTTTTAAACCGAACCAAGCTGAACGGCTCACTTCCAAACCGAGCCGAAATCGAACGAGCATTTTTCGAGTAAAATTCGAGCGAAAAACGAACGAGCGGCGAGCAGTTTGGACAGCCCTAGGTTTAAGTGGACAACAATATCAGTGATCGCGGTTTTTACGTTTTTCTAAACTAAAATAATCTATATGTTTTTAAGACTATATTTTCCGATTTTGATTTCATTGCATTAGACTTTTTCAGAGACGAAAAAAGAGTAAGTGTGGGGATATTTGATATAATGATATTTATATATATTTCCCTTGTATATTTTATATAATATTTTAGTAGTTTTTCTTTGTTTTTAATTAAGATCTGTATACTACTAACATATTTGTGTTTTGTAGTTTCCGGAAGTTGATCGTAGTTGAAAAGGACGAAAAACGAGTCAAAATATGCCTAAACGAGAAGCCGGAACACATCAGGAAAGGAACCGGAAGAAAAACCGGTCGGACCCCCCTAAAGTACGCTGCGCCGCGTGGCCAAGGGCAGACCTGGTCGCACGGCGCATAGAGGCCTTTTTCCAGAAAGTTCCGTAATTTGGTCACGTTTTGGGCCTAGTTCACTATATAAACACCCCTTATCTTAACCTAAAAACCACCCTCCACCCACCAGATAAATTTGGAGTTTCTTGGAGCTTATATTGGAGTTATTTGGCGGTTTTGAAGGTAAGGAATTACCTGGTGAATAGCTTTACGTTCAAGATCGAAGACTACGGGTTTTATCGCCTTTAATATTTCGTTTCTATTATTTTCACCATGATTTATTTTATTATTGTTTTGTTTGATTTTAAGATGCTAGGCTAAACATTATAGACTGCATAGGCTTATGATGAACCTTTGTTAATTTTAATAATTATTTGACTACTTCCAGCATATTAAAAGTCAACAAAAGAAAATTAGATGTCTGCTCTCCCGCATCTAATGTTTATAAAATTTGTTGTTGTCGATCATTCCCAGAATATAAGATTGAAGTTCAAAGCCTTTGGTTCAAGAAGTCGTGTATGAAGATGATGGAATAAACTACCCTCCCAATCCGGATACACTGGAAAGGGAGACAAATGAGCCAGTCGAAAACCTGTTGTCGCTCTGCCTACTCAAAGAAAAGGAAAGAAGAAAAACAAGTTGTATAGCGTGAGCAACGTGTCGAGCCTTAGGTGGAGAAGGAAGCCGTATCATGATGTCTCTCTCATCCTCTATGCCCGATGGCACAAGGACAGTAAAAGTTGGGATGTTCAACGTGCAAACAGCGACCTCACATATTTGACTTATGCATATATGCACACATTATCCTAATTTGATATGAACATTTTAGAAAAATGTTGGGTCGCGGCGAGGATGAACCAAAAGTTGAAGGATGGTTCAAGCGGTTTCTTAGCCACGAGTGGAAGGATGACTACCCAAACTTTGCTTTGAATCCTTGCAGGTCATTTACACTTCCAAAAGAAGTCAATCCAATCACCGAAGTGAATAAGAAAGGTTGGAGGTACAAGATGCTAGAAGACCATGGCGAACTAATCTTCCATGGTATGCCTTTCAATCCAAACATCTTCTATGACTTTGTCTCGTGGGAATTTGACAATAGTAGCGGTGAGGTGATAATACATGTGATAGAATGTATCACCTCCGCTTTTTCAATGAGCACGAACTGGCGGGTCTTTGCAAGGAGGACTTACTCAAGCTCTACAAGTCACCTTTATCAATTATTGAGGATCATCGTCGTGAAAAAACCGATCACATTTTTGAGAAGTTCAACAAGTTTGTACGCTTTCTTGTTGAGAATCAACCATTTGATCACGTTGAAATCCTAAAATATGAGACCGATTGAAGAGCGATGCTGAGGAATAATATGAGAATACTACATGGAGATTGTAGAGCCCATTTTGTTTATGTAGTCTTATGTATTATTCCCGATGTTTAAACGTGCTTGTAATAATTTCCTTTGTTGTATGTTTGGGCCCGAGGCCTTATATTTTGAGCCCGTTGGACCATTATGAATATAAAGACGGCATGGCATGACCTCAATATATATATAGTGAGGCATGCCCATACCACAATTAACCTTTTGACAAAATATTCTATCCATCTAACTTTCTCTCTACCCTCTCCCTTTACACTCTCACAGCTAACATAATAAGATCCGAGATCTAGGTTAACCAACTAGTTATTTCCGCTAGCTAGGTGGTCTAAATTGATCCAAGAACTTTAGTTATTGTTGTTTGATCCGTGATTAAGGACCTACATGATGCCCTACATACTAGCTTACACTTAAAATTTAATTGGTTTATGATTGTAGATGGTCAGAGCTTAAAGAAACTAATTTGGAGCATCCCTGACGATGAAGAATCAAGTTATGGATAAAAAGAAGCAACCCAGGGTTAGAACACCGCGCGAGTATCAAAAAAATGGAAAACGAAGAACTAAGTATTGACTCCACCGTAGCTTACGGCAGATCCACCACGGTGGAGTCTAGCGTAGATGACACCATAGAGCAGAGTGTGAGTACCGTAAGAAGGTTGGGTCCACCGTAAGCTACGGCAGCCTACCGTATCTTATGGTATGCCTGACGAGAAAAGTTGAGTTTTGATGACTTTGTTTAATATTTAAGCCTCATCGTATCTTCTTACCCTAGCCCTGTTGGACAATTTAGGGGCAAATTTTTTCACCATCTTAACACCTCCTTGATCAAAAATTCTTCCATGAATTCAAGATTCCAACCAACAATTGAAGGATTCATGATGCGGGGAGAAGGCTAAACCACTTGTGACTACTTTAGGTGTAGGGTTTGCATATGAACCAATTGTTTTTATCAACATTAGATGTATTGGGATTTAGTTTTGATTATTCTTTTGGTTGTTTAGATCTATATTTATTGGAATCGATTAAACAATTGTTTTTTTCTAGGAGTTTCGTTTATCATCAATTGTTTGGTTTGTGTTCATCAACATTTAGGATTATGTTCTTATCGTCATTGAACCATTTGCCATTAATCATTGATATGTGTTAAGTTTCATTTTAACGAACTGGTAATTAGGTAGACCACGTTCAGTTATGTCAGTTCTCGGATTAGGTTTTGTGAATCATTATAACCAAAATACTGTGTCTAGTAATTATTTATCTGTTCTAATAAACGCATCATATCTTGTGTTTTCCAAGTTGGTAGAAATTATCGTCAGTCAATTTATTGCATATCCTAAACTTGAAGTGTAGTCATCGTTTTCTTAAATTGTTTTACAATCAAACAATTAATTAGTGAACAAGGAACTATAGTAGCACTTTTCACTAATTGCTTTTAGAGATGACCTTACTAGTTATAGGTATTTTGGATTTTATTAGCCCACGACAAGTACATCAACTAACAACCACTTAAAAATCTATTTGAAATTCATAGAATATGAAGAGCGTCTTACCAAATTTACTAGATTAACAGTAACCTTTTGTCTCTCTTATATACGCACCAACAACTCTATATAATATGAAGAACCCATTCAAAAAATTTTGAGTACCATATGTTATGAATGCTCTTAACTATATAAATGTTATGGAGGTTGGGCACAATCGGGTAGGTGGGTATCGGGTACCCTACCCAATTAAAAATGTGATAGTAGGCTGGCGAATTTCAATTAGGGATGGATAAATTTGATATTGGTAACGATTGGTACCGGTATAGGTACTGCAATCGGAAACGAATCGGTACCGTCGGTATCGAATCGATACCAAAGTATTAATTTTCAGAATCAGTACACGGTACCGGTATTTCTTGAATTTTACCTTCAATGCCGGTACCGTACCAATATTTTGATACATGTACCAAGAATTTACGATTTTCAGAATCGGATTTTCGACCGACCAGTACATGTACGATAACCATCTCATTCCTAATTCCAATTGCTATTCAAAGAACTCAACTTGCGCCATATTCAAATTTTCCCTTTTTATTCACGTAGTATAACCATTTTAATTCTTTAGTAAAAGATCAGACAATGAATACATATTTTTTTAATCAACCCATATAACTTTATATTTGAGAAAGAAAACTTTATTAATTTATTTCAGTATATGTAAAAGCTCGTCTTCTCAAATATTTCTATCTGATAATGCGTGCCCAAATGTGTATTTTAATTAAAAAGTATATAAAACTGAAGTACATGTTCTGCATAAAATGTAACCACATATATACAAATTTAAAATCTATATAATATCATGGTTTGGCTATGAAGATCAAGTGCTACAAACGAGAGTCATCTATCATTTGAATGATATGTTAGAATAAATATATTTATATATTTATTTATGGCCCTTATGATTATTTATATTATTATAATTTATCAAATAACATCATAAGCCTTATTAGATAATAGGTAAAAGCTTGATGGACGCTTTTACCCTTAAGACTAATTAAAAGGTTTCCCCTTTGGGTGTATATATATAGAGAGATAATTAGAGAGTCTAAGGTTGGTTAATTGGCTAATCATAACACCTCAGAGTCACCCCACAACTCTCTCTCTCAAATCGTGTTCATCAAGAACACATAACTCCATCCTAACCGATACACCCTAAAGGGGAACCGAATCAGATTAAGAAGATGTCGATCTCCAACATCACTGGATTATCAGGTATTACATCCTTACTCGTTTCCATTATATCATCAAATAGAAGAAACTGATCAACATGTGGTATCAGAGCGTGATGTTGATTAATCAGTTTCTTCGATGTCCATAAAACTGGAATTAAAATCGGAAACGAATTTTTGTTTAAAACCCTTATGTTTACGGTTTTGATCATCATCATAAAATTGATTGGATTTGATGTTCGTATTACTTCCAACGAATTGTCAGGTCTGATTAAAACCTGTTTATTATCAAAACCTGATTATTTTCGAAATCTGTTTTACAAAATGTTAAGATTTCGATTCCAGTGTTATTAATCTGATAAAATAATCGAATTATCAGTTTCATTATTTTTTTTTGAAACTGTTCTTATTTTGGAAGATGTTCTTGATGAACATCATAATTTTCGAAAAACTAACACTAATTTGGATTAACTTGGGAAACTGAAATCTGTTAAAGAGATAATGTTATCTCTAAATTTAATTTCAAAATCTTTTAAATAAAATAAAAGATATTATTTTGAAATCTTATTAAATTTTGAGATAATCTAAAATTTTAACAGAATCTCCCAAATCCCTTAAAATTAGGAAATAGGTTATCAGGTTGATTAAAAAATTAATTTTTCGAATTCTGCTAATGTTGCGAATCAAGGCATCCATTCGCAACAAAATGGAATCCAATCGCAACAAACAAGATGTTGCGAAATCGCATGATGTTGCGAGTACTCTTAATCGCAACAACTATGTTGCGAGTGCTTTAAATCTTGCGAGTAACATGTTGCGATTATCCACTAATTATGTTGCGAATCAGAACCTGGCATCACAAAATGTTGCGAAAGGGACACATGTTGTGAAAGGTCACTAATGTTGCGAGTGCTTAAGATGTTGCGAGTATTACCTATGGATGTTGCGATCAGCCTTGAGATGTTGCGAGTATTACCTTATGTTGCGAGTACTCTTAATCACAACAATTATGTTGCGAGTACTTCAAATCGCAACAATGCTGATTACATCGCAACAACATCATTCGCAACATCTCTTATAAAGCATCAATCGCAACATTACTTATGACCTCACTATCCGCAACATCTAAAATCCCCTAACCAAATTCGCAACATTATTTCGAAGTAATCGCAACTTCTCTTATATCTTAGATGTTTGCGAGATGATCAGAAACCATTTGCACCCGAACCCAAGCAGGGGGCGCTGCCCCCCGCACCCCCCGTTAAATTACTTAACTTAAATAACACTTCTAGTTCACTTCTGCCCAACGGTGATGTGTAACCTAATATTGTTATTTAAGTCTAATTAAGTATGTCACTTAAAAGTGTATGTCCTAACATTATCAGACATTCGCGTGATTTTAGTTTTGCCTTAAATACACAAAAGTTTTCACTTCTGCCCAACGGTGATGTGTTATACTTAGTGCATTGCGAACCTACTTAGTGCCTAAAATCTTAATTGTCTCACTTCTGCCCAACGGTGATGTGTTACAATTAATTTTGCACAAAACTTTAATTTTCATAATTGCTTGAATATATTCACTTCTGCCCAACGGTGATGTGTTTTTATTTAAGTAGAACTTAATTTAAGTCTGTTATTTTGGTGTTTTATAATAGACTATATCACAGCTTCCTTATATAATGGTCCTTACTTGTTTGCCTGCTTTAGATTAAGTGCCCTTAGATCACTCTAAATTCTTCCTTAAGTTTCCAACTAGATGCCTTATTTAGATTAGTATCTTATTTTCTCATCTTATTTCCACAAGCTCCCAACTGTGGGATTGAAACCTTGACTGGCGCTAACTTTACTGCTTGGAAAGACTCCCTTACGCTGACACTTGGTATGCTGGACTATGATCACGCGCTCAGACATGAAGCTCCTCCTGCTCTTACTGATAAGAGCACAGCTGAACGAAAACTTGCTCATGAAAGGTGGGAGAAGTGTAACAGGATGTCACTTATGCTGATCAAGAACTCTATTACTGCTACCATCAGAGGAGCCATTCCTGATTCAACTATCGCCAAGACTTATCTGGCTTCTGTGGAGGAACAATTCAAGGGAACGTCTAAGGCACATGCTTGCACTCTTATGCTTAAGTTGGTGACTACAAAGTATGATGGAAGGAGCGGTATTCGTGAGCACATCATGATGATGCAAGACACGTCGAACAAGCTTAAAGACTTGGACATGTCAATCAGTGAGGGTTTCTTAGTCCAATTCATTATGACTTCTCTTCCTGCTTCTTATGAGACTTTTAAAGTCAATTACAACACACAGAAAGAAAAATGGTCAATGAGTGAGTTGATCGTTATGTGTGTCCAAGAAGAGGAACGTCAGAAAGTGGACAAACCTGAGATGGCTTACCTTATGACTACCGATAATTCCAAGAAGCGGAAAGGAAGTTTCAAAAAGAAAGCTGCTTCTAAGTTCCAGAAAAACAATCCAAGTACAAGCACTGCCTCCAGCTCTAAGAATCCTTCAGGGAAGTTTTTCTGCAAGTTCTGTCGTCTGACAGATCATAAGCAGAAGGACTGCCCAAAATTTAAGGAATGGCTGGCTAAGAAAGGTAATGATCTCTTTATGATACTTGAGTCCTTTAATTTAGAAGTTCCATCTAATACTTGGTGGGTTGATAACGGTTCAACTGTTCATGTATCCAATTCTTTACAGGGATTCCTTACAATCCAGAAGCTGGAGGGAAACCGAAGAACACTAAAGATGCCTAATGGAAAGCCTCTAGTAGTCAAGGCTGTGGGAACTTTTGAATTACGCATGAGAACTGGGTTTTGTATTAAACTTTTTGATACCTTATATATTCCTGAAATTACCAGGAATCTTGTATCAGGAATAAAGTTAGACAATGACGGTTATGTAATTTCTCATGGTCATGGCAAAGTTACTATTAGCTTTGAATCTAAAGTTGTTGGTTTTGGCTATCTGGATGGTCTCTATAAATTAGAATTGGATGATGATTTTACCAAGTCTTTGTTATCATATAATCTTAATGAATCACTAACAAAGAATAAACGAAAACGAGACTTAGAAACCTCATCTAAGTTGTGGCATGAACGTTTAGGCCACATTTCACGAGAACGATTATCTCGACTCGTGAAGGATGAAGTCTTACCATCTCTCGATTTCACTGATTTTGGAACTTGTGTCAAATGCCTTAAAGGTAAAATGACATCAACGAATAAGAAAGGTGCTACAAGGAGTTCTAATTTATTAGAAATTATTCACACTGATATCAGTGGTCCTTACACTATCGCTGGAATAACTGGACATAATTCATTTATCACTTTCATTGATGATTATTCACGCTACATGTACTTGTATCTCATTAAGGAAAAATCTGAATCATTAACAACTTTTAAAGACTATAAAACTGAAGTTGAAAAACAATTAGGTCTTCAAATTAAAGTTGTTCGATCAGATAGAGGAGGTGAGTATTATGGTAGACATACTGACATTGGACAAGCTCCTGGCCCATTTTATGAATTTTGTAAAAGCCAGGGGATTGTGAACCAATATACCATGCCCGGTACTCCTCAGCAGAACGGTGTTGCTGAGAGAAGAAATAGAACCCTAATGAACATGGTTCGCAGTATGTTGGCCAACTCTAATTTACCTCAATTTCTCTGGACTGAGGCCTTAAAGACAGCTGTTCATATACTAAATAGGGTTCCTTCCAAATCTGTCCCTAAAACTCCTTATGAACTTTGGACAGGGAGGAAACCGAATCTAAGATATATGAAAGTATGGGGCTGTCTTGCTGAAGCAAAGCTTTATAATCCTTTTCTAAAGAAACTTGACCCGAAAACGATCAGCTGTTTCTTTATCGGCTATCCTGATCACTCAAAGGGTTATCGCTTCTATTGTCCTTCTCACATTACTAGAATTGTAGAAACCAGGCGTGCCGCATTCCTTGAGGATTTTAAGGTCAGTGGGAGCAGTGAAAATCCTAATGCTGATTTGCAAGAAGCACAAGACGCGGGGGAGAGGGATTCCTCGCTCACATTAACTCCGATTACTCCTCTTGTACTCAATGCTGCACCGCATGTCACTGCACCAAATTCTACAGAACTTATCATACCAGAAAATGAAGTCACATTAAACGATCAATATCAACACAATGCTGAACCCGATAATCAACCCAGAAGGTCATCTAGGCCCAAAAAGCCTACTAATTTTGGTGATTATGTAACCTTTCTGGCTGAAGCTGAAGAAATGGATGATGGAAAGCTTAATGATCCTACCTCTTATCATGAAGCCATTAACAGTGATCAATCTTCTAATTGGAATAAAGCTATGACTGACGAGCTTGAATCCATGAAGCAAAATGACGTTTGGGATTTGGTTGAATTACCCAGCGGTGTCAAACCCGTAGGATGTAAATGGGTCTTCAAAACAAAACTGGATCCGAATGGAAACGTTGAACGCTATAAGGCGAGATTGGTTGCAAAAGGCTATACTCAGAAAGAGGGAATCAATTATCAAGAGACCTTTTCTCCAGTTTCTCGAAAAGATTCTTTAAGGATTGTCATGGCTCTAGTAGCTCATTATGATTTGGAGCTACATCAGATGGATGTCAAAACTGCTTTCCTTAATGGTGACTTGGATGAGGACGTGTTCATGACACAGCCTGAAGGTTTCAAACCCAAAGGGCAAGAACACTTAGTCTGCAAGTTAAAGAAATCTATATACGGGCTAAAGCAAGCATCGCGTCAATGGTATCTAAAGTTTGATGAAGTCATGAAGAAACAGGGTTTCGAAAAAAATCAAGTGGATCAATGCACCTACCTCAAGATGAGTGGGAGCAATTTTACTATTCTTGTCCTTTACGTAGATGACATTCTACTGGCAAGTAATAGCTTAGACATGTTGTGTGAGTCGAAGCGCTTACTTTCGCGAAATTTTGACATGAATGATCTCGGAGAGGCTTCTTACGTTATTGGCATCGAAATACACCGAGATAGACACAATGGGATCTTAGGTCTATCCCAAAGGGCCTACATTGAGCGTGTCCTAACCCGTTACAACATGAAAGATTGCAACCCCTCTGCAGCTCCAGTAGTTAAAGGAGATGTTTTTGGCTCATTCCAAAGTCCGAAAACAGAGGCTGAAAAGGCGCAAATGAGAATGATACCTTATGCATCAGTAGTTGGAAGCCTTATGTATGCTCAGGTCTGTACTCGTCCAGATATCGCCTACATCACTGGAATGCTTGGGCGTTATCAGACTAATCCTGGTCTGGCTCATTGGAAAGCAGCTAAGAAGGTCTTAAGATATCTGCAAGAGACGAAAGACTATAATTTGACTTATAGAAGAAGTGATCATTTGGAAGTGGTGGGTTATTCTGACTCTGACTTTGCTAAATGCAAAGATGATAAGAAATCCACTTCAGGGTATATCTTTATGTTAGCAGGCGGACCTATTTCATGGAAGAGTCATAAACAACAGTTGACTGCAACTTCTACCATGATGGCAGAATACATAGCTGTTTACAACGCTACCTGTCAGGGAATGTTGCTTAGGAATCTTGTCACTGGACTCAAAATTGTCAATTCCATTTCTAGACCATTGAAGCTTTACTGTGATAACTCAGCTGCCGTTAGTTTCTCGAACAGTAACAGTTCGACTGGCGCTGGACTATTTCTTGATACAAAGTTTTTGTTCGTACGTGAACGAATTGAGGAAAATAATCTTTGTATTGAGTATATAAGTACTAAAGATATGCTTGCGGATCCGATGACAAAAGGTCTCCCATCTAAAGTATTCGAAGAATTTGTTTCGAGAATGGGCTTATTTAAAGATCTTATTTAATGGCATATTGTACTTACTTACGTTTATTAATAAAAGTTTCCTCACTTACTTGATTTACTTGTCTCTTAATATGTTCACGCTAGCCTAATGACATATAGACACTAATATGTAAGTCAAAATTAAGGGAATGATTTGATCCTAATGTTAAGTTTTAAATTTGGATTGTAGTATGATTAATGGGGGTCTTGTTTCGATTATTGATTCAATGACTGTATTTCTCTGCTACATTTGGGTTTAGAACTAAAATGAGTATTAATTCCTGCGCAGGCTTACCTAATGCTCATAATAAATAATCACTCGGCCAAGTGGGAGAATGTTAGAATAAATATATTTATATATTTATTTATGGCCCTTATGATTATTTATATTATTATAATTTATCAAATAACATCATAAGCCTTATTAGATAATAGGTAAAAGCTTGATGGACGCTTTTACCCTTAAGACTAATTAAAAGGTTTCCCCTTTGGGTGTATATATATAGAGAGATAATTAGAGAGTCGAAGGTTGGTTAATTGGCTAATCATAACACCTCAGAGTCACCCCACAACTCTCTCTCTCAAATCGTGTTCATCAAGAACACATAACTCCATCCTAACCGATACACCCTAAAGGGGAACCTAATCAGATTAAGAAGATGTCGATCTCCAACATCACTGGATTATCAGGTATTACATCCTTACTCGTTTCCATTATATCATCAAATAGAAGAAACTGATCAACATGATAACATACATAAAATGTAACTTCGATTGACGATGCTTCAACAATTTAACTTTCTAATAAAGCCTTTTTAACTTCTCATGCATTCCTCTTCTACTTTCCCTTTTAAACAATGTTTTAGAACCAATATTTTACTCGTATCGGATTTAGTTTAAAAATGGTACAGATGGTTGAATTGGAATATACCGGGAGGTTCAACCCCAACTCAAAATATAACCCAAAGTACATCAATAAACATCAAATATGAACCAAATATCACACATGAATAATGGTCGAGTCAATAGAAAGTTTGTACCTTGTATACGAAATTAGTCAATTACAAAAGATGTAAATGATACAAAATTGGATTTGCATGATACAAAATTGGTTGATTAACGAATCGCCCATTACCGTGTTAACTCGTTTCAATTTTATCCGCTATGTTAAAAGTCATTTTTAAAATATATGGGCCGAAAAAAAGTATCAAAAATATTTTGGATTTAAAACCGGTATTTTTAAAAAACCGGCGGTAGGTACGATGTTTTAATAAACTGCCCAAAAATACCAGGCTCTAAACTCTGGTTGACTTAAGAAAATCCGGTTCAACTAGCCAGCACTTACCAGAAATTGTTGTTGTGGTTGTTATTATGTTTAGAAGGATCCAAATAACAAAGAGTAAGTTACAGATGCATGAATAATGAACCAAATAACCCAAAAGTACATCAATAAACATCAAATATTAACCAAATATCACCACATGAATAATGGTCGAGTCAGTAAAAAGTCTGTACCTTGTATACGAAATTAGTCAATTACAAAAGATGTAAATAAGCCAACATTGGATTTACATGATACAAAATTGGTTGATTAACGAATTCTCCATTACCGTGTTAACTCGTTTCAATTGTATCCGCTATGTTAAAAGTCATTTTTAAAATATATGGGCTGAAAAAAAGTATCAAAAATATTTTGAATTTAAAACTGGTATTTTTAAAAAACCGGCGGTAGGTACAATGTTTTAATAAACCGCCCGAAAATACCAGGCTCTAAATACTGGTTGACTTAAGAAAATCCGGTTCAACCAGCCACACTTACCAGAAATTGTTGTTGTGGTTGTTATTATGTTTAGACGGATCGAAATAACAAAGAGTAAGTTACAGATGCATGGTTAACATTATTTTTCTAATTTGATATATAAAAACCGAGTAAATTTGAATGTAAAGTAAATCTTTATATCATATGATATGCCTATACAAATTAAATTTGTTATGCACCAACAATATGGTTGGAATCCTTTGTTGGTGTTAGTCGTGTTAATCTTTTTTGTGTTATAATTAATCTTATTTTGATAAATTATAGGATAGATCCCGTGTGATACACTGGTGGTTAAAAAATATAACAATTTTTTTATAATTTAATTATCTAACTACTATATTAAAGCAATGGTAAAGTTAAAATACAAAGGATAACAAAAATCAGAAGGGTGAGAATGAATCTTGTCCATTGATTTTAGATTTGAATAACTGAGATTAATTTAATAAATAAAGATTGATAGAAAAGGCATGAATGTAATAACCCACATTTCTTGACTTTCTTTCTCCACATTAATTCCCCCGTCATTTTAAAATGCCCATAACTTTTTCATACGACATTATTTTTTAAAAAAAAATCATCATAATACTAAGCGTTTTTTTATCTTTAATATGAGTATCATATTTTTATATAAAAAAATTATTGGGTTTTTTTAATTGTGTTTTTTGTTGTTCATTGTGTAATATGGTGTTTCCATTGTGTTTTTACATTTCAAATCAATGTGTTATATATATACACCATTGTGTCTTACGTTTTAGGTCATTGTGTTATACGTATTCACTATTGTGTCTTAAGTTTTAGGTCATTGTGTTATACGTATTCACCATTGTGTTTTACGTTTCAAGTTATTGTGTAACATGTATTAATCATTGTGTTTTATGTATTAGATAATTTGTTGTTATTTCATCATTATTTTTACATTATTACACAACGGTGTTATTAGTATTTAAAAAAACATAATAATGAGTTGAAACACACAATGACGAAAAAACACGATGACGAAAAAAGACACAATGATAAGCAAAAAGACACAATGACGAAAAAGACACAATGATAAGCAAAAAGACACAATGGTGTGCGAAAATACATTATGACGAAAAAAGACACAATGGTGTGCGAAAAGACACAATGATAAGCGAAAAGACACAATGGTGTGTGAAAAGACACAATGACGAAAAAAGACACAATGATAAGCGAAAAGACACAATGGTGCGAAAACACACAATGACGAAAAAAAACACAAGGATAAACGAAAAGACACAATGGTGTTCGAAAAGACACAATGATAAGCGAAAAGACACAATGGTGGCCGAAAAGACACAATGGTGTGCGAAAAGACACAATGACGTAATTTTTGTTTTAAATTTTATATAACAAAAATCATACTCATATTAAAGATAAAAAACGTTTGTTACTATGATGAATTTTTTTTTAAATATCACACGAAAAACTTATAGACGTTCTAAAATGATGGGGGTATTAACATGTGCCTTGCATGTGGAGAGAGAAAATATGTACAATTACCTCTATACCCTTTTCATTTTGGTCCCCATTTGACACATGTCAGTTATTTATAACTTCTCACACTTCTTATTTTTGTCACCCTTTGTAGAATAACTTGACCCATTAAAGCAATAATATCCACACAGGATTTCATCTCAGCAGTTTCCAAAATTATAATTTACACCTAATAAGCTATTTAATTTTGATACTATTACTATTATATAATTACTAACAAAGTTACAGATATAACTTTAAATGTTGTATTAAATAAGATTTTTAAATATTTATGAATTACAAAATTTTATTTATCATTATTTATATCTTATAAATCCATAAGTTATGCTATTATATCAATTATTAAATTCAATTTTTTTGTTTTATTTTTTTAACCACTCGTGTATTACACTGGCTATATCCTAGCATACATAATATCATAATGTATGGATTAATAAGATATAAATAATAATAAACAAAATTTTACATTTCATAAAGCTCTAAAACTTATTTAAATACAACATTGGATAGGAGAAATGCTAAAATCATTATATTTAAACATATTCAAAGGTTAACTTATGACATATTAATAGGATATTTAACGAAATTATATATATATATATATATATTCATTTATCTAGAACATTTCTATAACTTATTTTGGGATTTCTAAATATAATATATTTGATTGCGTTGATAAAATAGGAAATTGCTCACATGACATCTTGTGTGTAAACCCTTGAATGATGTAATGTAAAAAATCATTTTACTTTAATAGTATAGTTAATTTAGATGTAGTGGTTGTTTAGAGCCTTTATTAAGAAGGAAGCCTAGAAATTTAAAGGGATGGAAGAACTCTCTAGAAGCCAGGCGGAGGAAGATTCAAATCAAAGACCCCCGGAGGAGGGATGGGAGAAAGTAACCGGAGACACCAGGAGCAAAAACAACGAAGGGGCAAATAAAGAAAAAGGGGCATCCAACTAATACGGTGAGATTTTTCGTCTCCAATCTTCCGGACGATTGCAATCGAAAGGAGGTGTCGGTATTTTTTGGGGTTTTTGGGTCGGTTAGTGACGTTTATATAGCTAGAAAGAAGGATAAGGGGGGTAATAGTTTTGGCTTTGTCTCTTTCTCTAAAGTTGACGATGTTGGGTATCTTGAGGCAAAATTGAAATATATCAAAATGGGAAAACAAAAGTTGTTTGTAAAGGTAGCAATGTTCGCTGAAGAAAATGGAGATGTGAAGAAAAGGAATCAGAAACGGCCGACTGAAACGCCGGTGGCGGTAGACATACAAAAGCCATCGGTTTAGGAGAGGGTGGATGAATTTCAGAAGTCATCAGTTGGGAACATGGTTGAAGATACTTGGAAGCCGGGATATATCCCTACTTGGAAGATGGGGAGGTCGTATAAAGAGGCATGTATCAACAGCGTGGATGGAGGATCTAAGGCGTTGGAAGTTGAAGTTCCGACAAACATCAATGCTTTTGAACATCTCCATAGAAGAGCTTTGGTTGGAGTGACAGTGGACTTAGGGACGTTGAGAAATTTGAAAAGTTTGCTAAAGGATGCCGGGATCGTTGGTTTAAACATTCATTACATTGGTGGTTTCCATGTCCTTCTTGCCTTTGGTGGCTTGACGGTTGCGGAAGAATTTTTGAAAAATAAAGATATTTGGGCACAATGGTTCACTAAATTGGATGAATGGCGGGGTTAGTCCCTTCCGTTTCAAAGGATTGCTTGGCTACGAGTTATCGGGGTTTCTTTACATTTGTCTGACGAGTAAGTGTTTAATTCGGTGGGTGCCATGCTAGGTAAGGTGATACATAAGTCTCAAATTTCTTGGAATAATGGAGACATGTCAATCGACTGTATCGGTGTGTTAGTCGGAGACGGGAGAAGAATTACTGAAGAAATCAAGTTAAAATGGAGGAATAAATCGTTCTTGGTCTGGGTAACGGAAGAAATTGGCATTTGGGATCCAGAATATGTGGGGGGAATAGAGGATGCTATGGTCGAAAGCAGAAAGGCGGATTCTGAACAATCAAGATTGAGGAACCCGACTTCGATCAGAAATGTGGAAGAAGAAGGGTCAGTTGAGAAGGTGCAGGAACACTCGAGAAACAATAAGGAAGTTAATGATATGTTGGAAGAGGTGCAAAAATCTATTCCCGAGGGGGAATGTCGGCTGGAATTACATAGTAAAGATATAGCAATAAATGAGGAGGTGTCTCAAGAGGCTGACTTTAGTTTCAATTCGAATGGACTGGAAGGAACCGAGCCACCTCGTAAGTCAGTTATTGGGTCTAGGGATTCATGATACGCAAGCCCAGTTCTGGATAAGCCCAGATCTAAAAAACGGCCCAGATACGATGATCCTTTTGGGTTATATGAATTGTTAGGCATGAATAGGGATAGAGTCATTATTTGTAATGGGATTTCTAAGCCCAAAGAAGTGGCTCAAGGGGGTAAAATGGGATATGTTTCTAGGTCAAATTCAATATCGAAGGAAGCAGACAAGGAAGAGGCACAGAAAAGGTTCAGTTACAGGAAGATGAGGATGAAGAATGGGAGATGCAAGTTGATCAGATGGAAGAGGGACTGGTGAAAATCAGGAAGGGTCGGAGAAAGAAGCGACCGCCACCATAAAGGTAGGACTCTTAATTGGCGTGGAGATGAATAATTTCACAGAGATGGTAAAGGATAAAATTAGGGGTGAAGGAGTTGTCGAGGTTAAACAATGAATTTCCTTTCAGTAAAATATAAAAGGTATAGGGGTGGAGTCTAAAGCTGCTTGGATCAGGGATATTAAACTTAGAGAAGCGTTGTCGTTTCTAGCCTTTCAAGAGACGCTAGCGGTTGATCATGAAAGTCGCCAGGTTGTTAGATTTTGGGATAATTCTTCGTTTGATATGGAATATGTGGGGGCGACTAGTAGATTAGGAGGCCTTCTTTGTATGTGGGAAAGCTCGGTGTCTAAAATGTCGGATTCTATCAAGGATAGGAATTTTTTATTGCTAAAAGGAAGTATAGTGGGGTGTGGAGATCCAGTTTGTATTCTGAATGTGTATACTCCTCAATGGACGACAGAAAGAAAGGTCTTTGGAATCGAATTTCGGATCTTAAAGATAAGCACTCAGGTTTATGGTTTTTGTTAGGAGATTTTAACGTTGTTAGAAATGCAAATGAAAGGAGAAATTCTGGTTTTAACCCGGTTAAAGCTAGAGATTTTAATTCGTTCATTTTCGAGAATAACTTGGTTGAGTATGCGATGAAAGGGGGAAAATAAACGTTTTCGGTGGGCAACAAGTTGAGTAAAATTGATAGGTTTTTGGTCTGTCCAGGAGTGATGAATTTATGGCCAGAGGCGTGTCTTAGAGTGTTGCCCAGATTTTTGTCGGATCATAGGCCGCTTATTCTCATTATGAAGGAATCCAATTTTGGGCCTCGCCCTTTTTGATTTTTTAATTCCTGGCTTGATCGTAAAGATTTTGAAGAAACGGTTCGGGTGGCTTGTGGGAAATGGCAGTCTTGTGGACCTGCTGATTTGGCCTTGGTGAATAAGGTCAAAATGTTAAGAAATGTAATTAAAGTTTGGTGGGGAATTACTAAAGGCAAAGAAGGAGATAGAGAACAAACTCTGAAAGATGAGTTGGAGAATTTAGAGACTGAAATGGAGTCAAGAGATTTGTCTGAAGAAGAGGAATGGATTAGGATGGAAAGTTTGAAAGATTTAACGGAGTTGGCCATGTTAAAAGTCAAAGACCTTAAACAAAAGTCCAGGGTCCGGTGGGCTATGTTTGGGGACGACAACTCAGCTTTTTTTCACAGTTTCATTAATAACAGAAAGCGAAAAAATTACATTCCAGGGATGCTTATAAATGGGGTATGGTGCGACAAACCAAAAATCATCAAAAAGGAGATTTTTGGCTTTTTTTAGTAACATATTTAAAGAAGAAGGCGAGGAGAGACCGAATCTGAACTGTCACAACCTTAAAAAACTAACTGACGAGGATGCTATGTCTCTTATAGCCAAGTTTACTAAAGAAAAAATTAAAGATGCGGTGTTTGAGTGCAACGGCGATCGGGCGCCAGGTCCAGACGGGTTTAACTTTCGTTTTTTAAAAAACTTCTGGGGGCTGTTCGAGGAGGATTTTGGTAACATTTTGGCCGAGTTTCACGATCGTGGTTGTTTTAGCAAAGGTGTTGGCTCGTCCTTTATTACTCTGATTCCTAAGTGTGTTGACCCGGTTAGTCTTAGCGAGTACCGGCCTATTAATTTGGTGGGGGCTAATTACCAAAGTGATCTCCAAAGTCTTGGCGAATCGTTTAAAAAAGGTGTTGGGTTCGGTTATTTCCGAGTCTCAATCAGCCTTTTTAAAAGGGAAGGACATTCTTGACGGTCCGCTTATTGTCAATGAATTAATTAGCTGGGCTAATAAGTCTAAGTATAAAGCCTTCTTTTTAAAAATCAACTTTGAGAAGGCTTATGATAACGTCAACTGAAAATTTCTTATCTCGGTTATGACTCAAATGGGGTTCCCGGATGTTTGGTGTAACTGGATCAATGGTATTCTTGTCTCGGCTAGATCCTCGGTGCTCGTCAATGGATCTCCTATGTTCGAATTTCAATGTCTTAAAGGTTTGAGACAAGGAGACCCTATATCTCCTTTTTTGTTTATTTTAGTTATGGAAGCCTTTACTAGTATGGTGAACAAAGCTCAGGAGGAAGGAATTCTCAAGGGTTACCAGTCTCTGAACCGAGGTCCGTTGGTCACACATCTTCTCTATGCGGATGGTGCTATGTTAATAAGGGAATGGTCTAAAACTAACATGGAGAATGTGGCTAGAATTCTGAGGTGCTTCCATATGTGCTCGGGTCTGAAAATCAATTTGAAAAGGTCGATCTTGTTTGGTAGTAATGTTTCTG
Source organism: Bidens hawaiensis (assembly GCF_021521415.1). Classification (NCBI taxonomy): domain Eukaryota; kingdom Viridiplantae; phylum Streptophyta; class Magnoliopsida; order Asterales; family Asteraceae; genus Bidens; species Bidens hawaiensis. The sequence continues at coordinate 201,904 of NW_027496071.1, forward strand.
GGACGGAGATCGGTAACTTGGCAGGGGTGATAGGGTGTAAGGCGGGTATTATGCCGTTTTTACATCTCAGTCTTCTAGTGGGCGCCAATATGAATAAAATTCATAATTGGAACGGTATTATAGATGTTTTTGAGAAGAGGTTGGCTCTTTGGAGAGCTCACTCTTTGTATATCGGTGGGAGGGTAGTATTGATTAAATCTGTCCTCAAAAGTCTTCCAGTATATTGCTTTTCGTTATTCAAAGTGCCATGCAAAGTTGTGGAAATCTTGGAAAGTATAATGAAAAGATTTTTGTGGGCCGGTTCTAATAATGTCCGAAAGATCCATTGGGTGGCGTGGGAAAGGTTGGCTCTTCCGAAGGACATGGGCGGGCTAGGTATATCGAGACTAAGAGATGTTAATAAGTCGTCATTAGTGAAGTGGTGTTGGAAATTCAAAACTGATGATGGGGGTTTGTGGAAGAGGGTGGTAGAGGCTATCCACTCGAAGAAAATTGGTTGGGAAGTGGTCCCGTTTAAAAGGCAGATCACTGGAGTTTGGGTAAATATTGCCAGAGTGGTTAACAAAGTAAAACTGGCAGGAAGCAAGTTGGGAGATTTAATTAAAGGCTATCTTGGTGATGGAAAGAAGTTAAAATTTTGGTCTGATGTTTGGGCTGGAAGTACATGTTTGAGAGATGTGTGTCCTAATTTATATAAACTTGAAAAAAAAACAAACTTTGTAAGGTCAGCGATCGGTTTTGGAGACAAGGAAGTATGTTTGTATGGGCTTGGGAATGGTCCAGAAATCCAAACTCAGAGCAAGAAAGGACCGAGTGGGAGAAATGTTTTCAATTAATGAATTCGGCAGTTTGGAAAGGAGGCTCGGATTGTTGGGTGTGGCTGGGAGATAAGGAAGGTTCTTTCAGGGTGAGTTCGGTCAAAAGATCTTTAGTATATAACAAAGATTATAGCAAAAACTATGTTATGAGATGGAGTAAGTGGGTCCCGACGAAGTGCAATATTCATGGTTGGAGAGCAGAAATGAATAGAATTCTCACGAAGGACTTCCTTGAAAAAAAGGAACATCCCGGTCTTGAACAAAAGCTGCATTTTGTGTGATTCGGGCATTGAATCGGCCGATCATATTTATACCGGTTGTACGGTGGCAGCGGTGGTGTGGGAGCACATCAGCCGTTGGTGTAAAGTTCCTCCTATCTTTGGTTTCTCGGTTAGGGATTTGTTGGAGCTTCATAAAGTCAATTATATTGGGGCAAACAAGAAGGAGGTGCTTCATGGGATTATTATAATTGCTTGTTGGACAATATGGAAGGCTAGGAACGCGTGTGAAGATTGAAGAAATAATTGCGGACATCAAGTCTTTTGGTTTTTTTTTGTTTCAAACATAGGTCAAATAGTAGAAGTATAGATTGGTCGAATTGGTGTAAATTCTCGTTCATGTACCTTTTTGCTTTCTTTTTTGGTGGCTTCTTTCCGAGTTGTGAAGGTGGCTTTGTAGGTGTTTGTTTGGCTATTTATAAAAGTTCACAGTTCGTAAAAAGAAAAAAAAGATATAGTGGTTGTTTTGTCGTTTAAAAACACAATAATATTTCAAAATATGTAGGTAAGTTGGTATAATTCAATCTGAAATTTGTGTAATTTGGCCCCAAATATTTATTTTAACTGCATGAATCACAAAATTCGGGCATCAACCAAGGTACTAGATATGCATATCCCGCTTTCTGTCTTGTTTTATTATTTTAGATATGTTTTTAAAATTTTAATTGGTGAGTGGCAAATTGGAGAATGATTATCAATTATTTAATTTTCGAAAATAACAAAAGGTAAGCATAAAAAATAAATAGGTGATTATAAAAAAAAAAGTTGATTGACATCACAAAAGGTCATATCAGATTTTCTGCAGCATTCTTTCTATTGCTTGTTTATTTGTGGCAATGAAAGTAGAACTAAGTTTTTGTTTATTTTGGTATCAAAACACACAACTATAAATAAAAAAACACAATATATTATAAAAATATAATATAATATCAAATAAAATATAACAAAATTTTAAAAATAACATAATGTCAAGGAAAAAAGACACAATTATTGACGAAAATAAACAAAAAACACATTGATAAACAAAAAGACACAAAGATCTTTTTTCCTCAATATTTTTTTGAACGAGAAAAACAGGAGAAATTATTGTTTTTTATTTTCTTTTAATTTTGAGTTATGATTTTTTTATTGATTTTTTTGAGGGGTTTTTTATGGCCATAAATCATTCGCATCCTTCTCATATTTGTTCCCCTTTATAACATAATCTGACCCTTAAAAAAACCCTTAGACTCGATTCCTTATATATATATATATATATATATATATATATATAGAGAGAGAGAGAGAGAGAGAGAGAGAGTTTGGATCAAATACAAATGAAATTAACATGCTAATTGTGAGAATCAAATAGAGTAATTATGTTATTACATCATAGTATGATGTAATGACATAATTACTCTACTTGTATACATAATTATTCTATTTAATTCTCAGCACATTAATTTCATTTATACGTTAACTTTCTTCTAGAAATGTAATGGTTTTTAAGGTGCTTAGGTTTGCTTTCGAGATCTTGATTTATTTCTTGAAGAAACGTGGATCTACTCACTGGTAGCAGATCTACTTTCCTCGGGTGTGATTATACTATTTCACCGATGGTTCTTCTGGATCAGTGTTCTTCCACCTACAAAATGAACAGCGCCGTTACTTACCCCTCAGAAAGGGACAGAGGGGTCCTCTTTGGGGTAACCCTCCGGCGTGAGAATAAGTATGTGTAGGAGAAGATAATAATGTGAGAGTAAGGGAATTGGGAGAGTATTGCTTAATAGCTGAATACTGTATGTTACTCTGTATGATTGTGTGATTGAATATGCTTCAATGTGAATCAATGTCTTTGTAACTGTCAATGATTGAGTATGAATGTGTCCATCAAAGTGGAGTTGATGCTGTATTTATAGTGCTAGGGTTTCCACTGATTAGGCTCAACCTCGTTGGCCTCCTCCAATCGCACTGCCCACGTGTCCTCTGGGACACCTGGCGCTTTCTCGTTGGTTGTAATCACGTGGTAGCACATGTGTCATGCTGAGTTGTCGACCTTTCATTTGGCAGCTGTCAACATCAGCATATTCTTATTCCTTAAAAAGATGCCTTCTGGAATGTTGTCTGACGTGCACAATCAAGGTTGCCCTAATCCTGATTTGGATAAGGACGAGGTCGATTATGTGCATGTGTGATATGCGCCCATCCTGAGGATGCGCGAGGTCTTCTCTTTATTCTCACGCGCAGATATTTCATGCGCAGATGTGATATGCACGAGCATGTGATATGCGCCGCGCGCATATGTGATGCGCGAGCATATGTGTGCCTGGGCAGATGTGATATGCACGAGCATGTGATATGCGCCGCGCGCATATGTGATGCGCGAGCATATGTGTGCCTGGGCATATGATGCCTGAGCATGTTTTGTATGCGCCATGCGCATAGGGTTTGGCTTTGTGCCTTCATAATGTGTTTATCTTGTGGGTTGACCCGCCTTGCTCGGTGTTGAAGCGGGTACATACCTCTTCAAGCCCCCCAGTCTAATGTGTGTCTTATCTCGCGCGAGCGCGGTAAGATAGATATTAGACTTACTGATTTGGTCTTTTAAAGGGGTTTTGTCGTTTTCTTGGTTGTTTTCATCGTTGCGCGAAGTTCTATCCATTTGGTTGAAACGAAGGATCCAAACACGTAGTTGGTTGGTGGTGACGTGCGCCGTAAACGTGTCAGACGTTTCGTGTGCTCGAGGTGCTACAGTTGCCTTTCATGTCCCCTCGCACAGCTGTCTGGAACACGTGTAGCGCTTGCATTGGTTTGCACCTGCGAGTGGGGGCGCGTCTCTGCTCCGTGGCAGGTCGGTTACATTTTTATGTCCCCTCAACAGTGTTAGGGACACGTGCCGCGCCCTCGTTGGCTTGCACCTGCGAGTGGGGGCGCGTGAAATCCGATCAGTTGCCACATTTCTCTCTCCTGGGCCTATAAAAGCAGGCCCTTAGGAAAATTTTTTATCTTCATCTTCATTGTTGCTAATTTTCGAATTTCTGCCTTTCATATTCTGATTTGAGTGTTTTGATTGTTTCGAATCCTCGATTATCTGCTGCTGCAGTTGTATGTCTGATAGTTCAGACTCCTCTAACCCCTCCATCACCTCTATTGCCTCCCGAAGACGCCGTGTGAAATCTGTGGTGATGTCGACATTGAAGCAGAAAGGCAAGGGGAAGAGGGTTGTTGAGACCACATCGGAGGAAGTAGGGAAGACCAAGGCCCCGAAAAGGTGGAATGAAATCCCCTGCAAATTGAGGCAGGCCGATCTGGACAGCCTCATCTCGTCACAGGGCTTTCCCGCCCTGTTTGGCTGCATGTTGCCTGGGGCCGGGCAAAAGGCGGCGGACCCGCCTCCCGGCTATATTTCGCTGTACACCCATTTTTTCACCCACTGCAACCTTCGTCTTCCGATGACAAGGTTTGTAGGCGCGGTGTTACGGTTTTTCGGGATTCATATATCCCAAGTCCATCCGTTTGGACTTGTGCGCATGACTCATTTCGAGTTCATGTGCAAATCACAGCGCGAGGAGCCCACCCCTCGGCGCTTTCAATTTTTTTACAAGCCCAAGATCCAAGATTCTTGGATCTCCTTTATTCCTCGCAGTCAGAAGGTTAAGTGCTGCACTGTTTCATTCAAGAGCCTTCATGACTGGTCCGAGAGGTTCTTCTACATCAGGGCTGGTGTAATCCCCATCCGCATGACGATGCGCTCGATCGATTCTGCGCCCGCGGATGTGGATGTTATTAAGAACCCAACCGGCGCTTGGGTTAAGAAACTGACCACCGAACCATCCCCCGCCAAGAAAATTCGCGAGGAGGCGCTGGTGGGGGTCGGCATGAGTAAGCTGTGGACCGACAGCGCGCTTGAGCCCGTTATCCAAGTCGACGGGTTGTGTAAGTTTATTTCGTTGCTTTATTTCTTTTTCTGCGCGAACATAATTGTTTTGTTGATATGATTTGACTTGTTTTTGCGCAGTCACCAAGGATTATATCCACGCCGCTTATGATGATCAAGTGGAGGGCGGCTCCGTCGCGCTTGGCGCTGGGGAGGTTGGTTTCCCAGATCGCTTTGATGACATGTTCATCCCAGTGGATCTGGAATTTGACTTTGAAGGTGACGCGCCTGGTAAGCCTTCGCACTTATGCTTATTCCTTTAGAATACCAAAGTTTATTAACAGTTCTGTTGCATGTATTGTAGATGCGCTGGAGAACTACGAGCTAGAGCTCGCGGAGGAGGAGGAGGAAGAAGAGGAGGCGCCCCTACTAAAGCGCAAAGCTAAGGGGAAATCTGGCGCAGGGGGCAGTAAGAGACAAAAGAAAGATGACACCCCTGTCGCTCATCCCCATGCTCAAACGAAGGGACCTAAGGAAACCCAAGTGTTTACCACCAAGGGTTCTTTAGCCTCCCTGCCCGTGAAAGTAGGCAGACCTCCTGTCCACTTGAGGTATGGTGGCGTCACCTCCTCCGTTCGCGCGGCTGAAGAGAGAAGCAGTGCCGCGCCTGCGACAGGTATACTTTGCTTATCTTCATCTGATTGAATTATTATTAAACCCTTGCTCCTTTGAATGTTTGCAGGACCGGCGACTGTTGCAGATCAGCCGCAGGCGCCACAAGGTGCTGAGGCTGCGCCGGGG